>NC_081398.1:3609897-3698464 GCF_030684315.1 Stegostoma tigrinum
ATATCCATACTCCCAGCAAAGTGACAGCTTGTGAGGCCTTGCCTTGGTATATCGATTGACACTTGTGGATAATCATTATTAACACTTTGGGAATATCCCGAGCATGTGATAAAGTAGCTTTATAAATGTTAATTCGCTCCTGTACAACCTTATCCAGCATTATGACATGATAACTGATGACATTATGGCAATACCAATACTTTAAAATTACAGGGATTTTATTTGATTTTTGTAAGTTAGGGGCCTAGTAGGTCAGGTTAGTTAAAAGTTATACCCTTCTTTCTCATTCCAATTTGAGAATATTGTCTGCTTTCCTGAACGTTTTCCTTGCTGTCAACAATTCTCAAGCTATCAAAGATGCAGAGTCACCTAATATGGCTTCGGAGACAGTAGGAACTGCACATGCTGCAGAATCAGAGATAACAAGGCGTGGAGCTAGATGAACACAGCAGGCCAACAGCATCAGAGGAGCAAGGAGGCTGACGTTTTGGGCCTAGACCCTTCTTCAGAAATCTTTCTGAAGAAATCTTCTTTCTGAAGAAGGGTCCAGGCCCAAAATGTCAACCTTCCTGCTCCTCTGTTGCTGCTTTGCCTGCTGTGTTCATCCAACTTTACACCTTGTTACCTAATACAGCTGCTTTGTCTACCTTAAGGTAACCATTCTCTGTGCAAGGTCCATTCGTTACTTGGTCAAATAAGGAGGTCTCTCTTTACAGAAAGAATTTATGACTTTGCTCTTTAGTTTAGCCCCACTTGCCAGGCTGCCAAAAGTTGGAGGAATATATTCAAAGTGAATGGACACGTATGGGTCAAAACTGTAATAAAGATCAAGATCACATCAAAATAAACATGCAACTTGAGGATTTTTGAAACAGATGAGAAAAGATACAATTTTTCCCATTTATAAGCATACGTCCAACTGTACAGCATTTAAAAAAACTCACATTCTTAGCTGCTTCATTTCACCACTTGAAGACCTACACAATCTGGTGCATGTTTAGCTAAATGCCGTTAATGTTTTTGATTAATTAGAAGACAATGAGTTTTTTTTTGGAAAGCAACTCAGTCCCATTTTTCTGGGGTGGGAATCAGAGGAAGAAACTTAACTCATACTGTTCTCAAGAACCCTACCCTTAAATTGAATGGGTAAAATTTATGCCCATGGACAAAAATAGACTTTCCTTGTCTACAGTTCATAATTTACTGTACAATTTCTTTCACTTTCATTTTTATTACCATTGCTAAAATTTTATGTCAAACGAAAACTTTTTCCTGAGCTAAATGCAACATGAAGGCGTCAAAAGACCAGAGACAAGTTATTTGCACAGTTAAAGATGCGAACGACGGTGATTTCAGCATATTTCACACACTAAGGACTCTAATTTGTGGATTACTCATCAATATTCTCAGAGTTTCATGGCCTATGTATATAATCAGCTTTGTTTTCTGTAAAAACAGGCAGGTATCATAATAGAAATGTTCTTTCCAACATGATGCTTTTCTCCTTTTCAGTTTGAACCTTTTTGTACTGTTTCTGTATTTCTTTGCTTTATAAGTCTTTATATATTATTTATAACCAAATCTTAAGAAGAAAAAGTTAACAGGAATTTTCCTGTCTAGTGGAAATTTCAATCAATTTTCAACAGCTGTTCTATTATATATAGAAATTCTCTACTACAAAAGAAATGGCAGGCATAAAGACAATTTAGACTGCAAATGCTGGAAGCCAGAGTCTATAAGTGAGAGACTGGAAAAGCACAGCAGGTCAGACAGCATCCGAGGAGCAGGAAAGTCAATGTTTTGTGCCAAAACCCGAATCAGGGCTGGGGAGCCCAGAAATAAGTGGGGAATGGGTGGGGCTAGAGGAAGGGTACGAGAGATGGTGATTGTTGGGTGCAGGAGAGGGTATGGTGATTGGTCCGTGGGAAAAGGGTGGAGTGCATAGCCGAGTAGGAAGATGGACAGGTTAGGTCATCTGTGGGAAGGATGGAGCAGATAGGCCTTATCCCATGTCCGGTCCTCCCACTACTCGTCACCTACCTGACTTGACCTAATTTAATTTATCCACTCTCCTCCTCACCTATCCACTCCACCCTTCCCACAGACCAAAGTACCTCCTACCTGCATCCACTGATCACACCTTCTCTGACCCTCCCAGAGCACCCCCCCCCACCCCCCCATTTATTTCTGGGTTCCCTTCTCCAGTCCTGACAAAGGGTTTCAGCCCAAAACATCGAGTTTCCTCCTCCTCGGATGCTGTCTGACCTGCTGTGTTTTCCCAGCCTCACACCTGTACTGAATAGCAGGCATGTTAGGCAATAGTAATGTCATATTATGTAAAGATTGAAGGCAAATAAGCCCTTGTATTAAAAAAGGGACATCAGTTAATCTAATTGAACTAGTGGCCCTCTGTCAGCAAACCTATTTGTTTTCAACTCCTGCACCTTAATTCACAAGTTTTGAGAATTACAATCACACTTATTGCTATTTGCTGTCAAGATTCTAATCTGGAAAAAAAAACTTCAATTCACTCGAACATTTTCAGAGCATGTCCACACGTTGACTGCTCACTGTTTACTGTTCTTCTTGACCAGAAATTACTTAAATGTATCAATTGTATTTCACTTGATACAAGATCATTTTTTAAGTCTGAATAACAGCAAATCATAAGACCATATAAATAGTTATACTTCACTAACTTTAAAATTCAGGTGTTTAACCTCTAGATTATTCTACCACACTTGTTTAGAGGCCACTCCTCCACATAAGTTTCTGCTGAAGCATTCACAGCACAACTCACCCATTCAAACAACTGATTTCCACCGCCCGCCCCCCCACACTGAAAGCAAGCCCTTCACAAACTTTGTTTAGATCCCAACGTCAGATTAATTTTTGCTGCCATATTACTTAATGCTACACATAATTAAAAGAATCCAAAACTAAAATCAATGATGTAGGAACCAGGTTTATTACATCGAGAGTCAATTAAGAGCATGCTGATATAATTGAGCATTACTATTTGACAAGTCATCACAAATGTGTCACTACCAATTAAATCACAAGATGATCCATTTGACTAAGCAGAAGCAATTCATGCCAGGTTTCATCATTAACAGGGAAATAACTACTTACTGGAAACAAACATCCTTAAACAACTGGAAAAAGCATGAATTGTTAATTTATTACTGTGTGGCTTAAGTTGTACCCCTTCAAAACGCCAAGTGCAAATACAATCATTCATTCACGTACAAGACAAGAAAAAGACGGTTTGGCAAATACTATGGGTGAAAAAATATTAATAGGTAAAAACAAGTTCTGAAGTTCAGGAATCCGGACCACAGAGGTGGAGAATTATTTCTTATAGTTCCTTTGGTTTTAGCACTGATGACAATATTTCTGCAGAGTGATGGCTGATCTTTGATTCATTAGCTCATCGGGGGGGGGGGGGGGGAGACATTTAATTCTTTCTTTATAGGCTTAATTTTTTTTGCTTTCTTTTCCCCCCACTCAGTATGACGTTTCCTGTTTCCAGGCCTCTGCATGTCTCGGCTGCACTGTGCTCATACATCAAATGACAGGTGAACCAATCCAAAAGCTTAGTTTTTATTCAACTCAAAAGACTCCTGGTTCCACTAAGTCTCAAAGTATTACCCCACTGTTCTGATAAGTAACAAGCTTATATAGCTAAAGTGTACTCAGAATCACATTCATCTTCAAGCTGCAGAAGGAAAACACTCCTGAATTAATTTCTAGCAACATAGAAGTTGGACACAGCTATTATCCAGCTTATAGTCCAAAAAGATACACTGCAACTTCACATGAAATATCTCAAAGTCCAACACAGAGTACGGTACCTTAGAAACACAGAAAATAGGAGAAATAGCTCATTTAGCCTTTGAAGCCAGTCTGCCACTCAATATCATAGTTGACCATTCAGTAGCCTTTCCTGTTTTCTCCTTATATCGTTTGACTCCTTTAGCTCAAAGAACTATATCTACGTTCTTTTTGAAAACAATCAATGCCTTGGCATCAACCACTTTTATGGCAGAGAATTACACAGGTTCACCACTCAGAGAAGAATCTCTCCTTAGCTCTTTCATAAGTGGCCTATCACATATTCCTAAACTGTGACCATCAATTCATGATCCTCCAACCATCAGGAACACCCTTCCTGCGTTTCCCCTGTCTGGCCCTATTAGAATTTCATAGGTTATTCTGATATTTATCCCTCCCATCTCCTAAACTCCAATAAGATAGTCCTAACAAATCCATTCAGAGACAGTAGGAATGCTGATGCTGGAGAATCTGAAATAACAAGGTGTAGAGTTGGATAAACGCAGCTCTACACCTTGTTACCTAACAAATCCAGCCTCTCTTCATACTTCAGTCCTGCTATCCAATAACCTGTCACACTTTCATTGTTGCCAGACATACTCCCTTCAGTTAAGGAGACCACAACTGCACACAACACTCCATATGCAATCTCACTGAGGCCCTGTACAATTGCACCAAGACATCTCTGCTCTTGTATTCGAATCCTCTCACCTTGAAAGTCAACATGCCATTTGTCAAATTCAGCATAAGCTGCACCTGTATGCTTACTTTCAGTGACGGGTGTACAAGCACACCCAGGTCTCATTGAGAAAGCGGGGAGATGCAATTTATCACCAGATAGTAATGTGCCTTCATCTTTTTGCTAAACGTGGAAAACATGACATTTCATCTGCATGCATTTTGCCATTCACTCAACTGGTCCAAGCATCTCCTCCTAGGTCACCCCACTCATTCCTGTGGTACCCCATTAGTCACTGCCTACCACTCAAAAGAAAGACCAGCTTATTCCTATTTTGTTTCCAGTCTGCCAATCATGTCATCGATCATGTCAGTAGACTGTCCTCAAATCGCATCCAGTTAAATTTTACATGCCCTTTCATCCTTCACAAGCCAGGGTTGAGGAATTCCTACAGATTAGAAAACCAGTGAATTCAATAAATAAATAAATAAATAGAGGCAATTTCTTTTGTACAGAGGGTGGTTCGTGTGTGGAATTACAACGTTTAAAAGACATTTGGATAGATACATGAATAAGAAAGGTTTGAAGGGACATGGGTCACAAGCAGGCACATGGGACTAGTTTGGCTTACGCTTGGCATGGACTAGTTGGACCGTAAGGTCCATCTCCATGCTGTGATTCTATGAATCTATAACAAGGACATGGTTCAACATGTTTCAAATGTTTGATGAACACATTTGACATTCTTTTTCAAATTGCTCCAGTCAACAGCAAATCAGTCACTGGCAGTAATTCACTCCAATGCTGAATCTCAAAAAACATTTTTACAATCCTAGTTAATTTGGAACGAAATTATTCATCATTCAACAGGACAGTAAAACAGATTTCCAGTATACATCGTAAAGATGACTTTTTTTTAAACACTATGGGCAAAAAACAATGGAGAAAGATATTGCTTTAAAGCAAGGAAGCTGTGGAAGATGGTGTTACAGTTATGAGAAGCCAAGATACAGTGTTTCATTGATTTATAGTTGCAAAGTTACCTCATTTAAGCAGTGGGGAGGATGCTAGACTCATCAACTGGTGCGGGCACATGTCTGGGGCCACAGATAGTCCCTCAACATTTCGGCTGACCAGTGTGTGGGTTCATGAGAGCTCAGCAAAGTAACAATTTGATTGGTTCAAGGGCAAACTGTTATGAACCCTCAATGTGACCAACACAGGAAAGGCGTGCAAAGTGAAAACACCTAAGTCTCACTACCCCCGCCATTTGTGTGAAATAACAGAAAATCACCTGGTAGCTGTTCTCACACCATTTTCGTGTCTACTGCGCTCCAAAAACACCCTTGCTGAAAGGAAAACGGGAATAAAATATCTTCAGAGGCACTATAAAAGGGTGAATCCTCAACCAATGAATAAAAGTCTGAGAATTGGGGTACCCGCAATCTCACATGATTAGCAAAGAATCTGAAAGAAAACCCATCTGAACTGTGCGAGAACCATTTTTCCTTCTCTCTCTCTCTCTCTCGCACACACACGCAGAAAATAGACAATAGGACCAAATGAGTGTCTGAGTGTTTGTGGGAATTTTAAAAAGGGACAGAGTTTGAGTTAAGCTTGCAAACCATTTTTTTCTGGCTGTTGGGTAAAAAAGTTTAATTACAAAAGTTTATTCTTGTTAATGGGAAATTTAGCATACACATTCTTTTTAATCTGAACTAGGTAATCAGATAGAATTGGGTATTTTGGTGACTTAAATTTTCACATTTGTCTCAACTCCAGAAATAGCTGGGCTTGATTTTCAGAACATTGCCCCAGTAAGTCATGACAGCATCACAGACATGCTTGTGACAAACATTTCTATGCCTTCATTCATAGCACAGAAACAGAGTCTTCAGCCCAACCAGTCCACGCTGACATTAATCCCAAACTAAACTAGTCCTACCTGTCTGCTCCTGGCCCATATCCCTCCAAACATTTACTAATCGTTTTAAATGGTAGAACATACTCCCATCCGCCACTTCTTCTGGAAGTTCATTCCACACATGAACCACTCCGTGTAAAAAATTTGCCCACATCTTTTTTTAAAATCTCTCTCCTCTCACCTTAAAATGTGCCCCCTAGTCTTGGAATCCCCCATCCTAGAGAAAAGACACCTATCATTAGCTCTATCCAAACCTCTCATGATTTTATAAATCTCTAAGGTTGCCTCAACATCCTACGCTCCAGTGAAAGAGGTCCCAGCCTATCCAGACTTTCTTTATAACTCAAGCTTTCCATACTGGCAACATCTAAGTAAACCTCTTCTGAACCCTCTCCAACCTAATAATATCCTTCCTCTAACTGGGTGACCAGAACAGGACACAGTACTCCAGAAGAGGCCTTATACAACTTCAGCATGAATTCCCAACTCCTACACTCAAAAGCTCTGAGCAATGAAGGGAAGCGTGCTAAATGTCTTCATAGCCATTCTGTCTATATGTGACACAAACTTCAAAAAGAATTATGTACTTGAACCCCAGGTCCCTCTGTTCTGCAACATTACACAAGGCTATACCAATAATTATAAGTCCTATTCTTGTTGAACCAAAATACAATACCTCTCTTTTATCCAGGTTGAACTCCAGCTGCCATTTTTCACCCCATTGACCCATTTCATCAAAATCCTTTTGTAACCTTAAACTTCCTTCAGTCTATTCTGCCACCAATTTTGGTGCTGTCCACAAACTTACTAACCGTGTCTTCTATATTCTCATCCAAATCACTTGTGGAAATAACAAGCAAAAAAAAAACTCAGAACCGACCCCCCTGAAACACCACTGGTGACAAGCCACCAGTCTGAAAAGCAATCATCCACCATCATTCTGTCTCCTGCTGTGAAGCCAGTTATGTATCCAATTGGCAACTCACCCTGAATCCCATGTGCCCTAACTTTATTAATTAGTCTACTATGCAGAAACTTGTCAAAGGCTTCACTAAAGTCCAAGTAGACAAGGTCTAGTGCTCTGCCCTCAATCTTTTTGGGAGCTTCCTCAAAAAACTCAATCAAGTTTGTGAGGCACAAAACCATACTAACCAGCCCTATTGATTTTTCTCCTAAATGTCCATAAATCCTATCACTTAAAAATCACCTCCAACAATTTACCCACAACTGAAGTCAGACTGACAGGTCTATAGTTCACCAGTTTCTCCTTACAACCTTTCTTAAACCAAAGAACCCTCAGAAGGTACAAAAGGTACAACATCAGCCACCTTATCCACAGTTTCAGATGATGCAAATATTTCAGCAATTCTTTTCCTTCACTTCCCACAATGTTCTGGGATTCGTTAGATAAGGTCAACCAAAGCAACAAGTTCCTCTGACATGCAACGCACTCAATGAGTGAATACATTCAGCCTAAATACATCCCAAATGGTACATATGTAAACATTTTTCAGGATTCCTCTTTTTCCACTGGCTTTAATGATTTTTAAACTGATGAGGGGAAATTAACAGGAGACATTTTGCACAGAATTCCATTTCTGCAAGTTAAGTCAAACATTTTGTAAGTATTTTGAGGTATGCTTTGGCATCAGACGTTTACAAGGTTATGGGCCAAATGCTGGAAAATGGGATTAGAACAGACAGATCAGCTTGTCTTTGACTAGCACAGACTCAATAGACCAAAGGGCCTTTTTTTCTGTGCTGTAGACTCTATGTTGCTCAAAGGCCTACTCATGCAATTGGAGGTAATGGCTGTCTAAAGCTAATAGTTTAAGAAAAAGGTATCAGGCAGATAGGAATTATATCATGACAAGGAAAAGCTGTAGCCGATAAGGAAGGAGAAAATGCTGCTTACCCAGAATAACCATAACAGTGACACTAATGAGATTATGTTCCGACGTGTCAAGGGCTATTCTTCTAAACAACTTTTCCTATCAACCAAAGTAGGACTTACTTTTAACAGATAACGTGCTCGTGCCAAGGAGTCAAATCTGCTCATCCAAATGCCCTCAGGCTGCAGAATTAGACTATAAGCAGATTTATTACAATAACAATTCAACTGTAACAAAGTAATGCAAGTTTCACAATCACAGACACCATTTAAAACTTAAGATACTAAGAGACATGTCACTTGAATTTGGGCCAATGAAAAATCAAAAATCTTGCAATTAAATTGAGCTCTCTTCTGTAGAATTTACAAAGAAAGTGCAGAGTTGCCTGGTTAATGAACTTCGTCAAATTGATCAGCTGATCATCTCTTCATTTGATAATGAATACAGAATTTTCCTCAAACAAAAGCGGAAATTGGAGAAGCCCAGCTGATCTGACAGCATGTGGAGAGAAAGCAGGGTTAACATTTTGAGTCCAGTGTCCCTTCTTCAGAAAAGAACTTTGTTTTTCTTTAAAAAATTCCTCATTTGTTTAGTAATTTAGGCACACAACAAGCCAACCAATAAACTTGCAGCTAAAACATTGGCACTCTTAAGTCAATGGCTCAATACAACTTGACTGGATCAGCGAAAACATCACTTTAAAATATGCATTGTTCAGATAGATTTGAGAGTTTAATTATATCCCAGAAACAGAAATAAAGCTTAATTTTGTTAGTGGACACTCCACAATTAAAATTTCATTCCCTCATTATGAGATTTCAAAGTTTCCAATTTTCTAGTTGGTTTCCCAAGTATGTCCATGAGTTAAATGTCTGAAGTTCTTCAGTTCTATCCATAGCCGAGACCTTCTTGTCACAATAATGACGTTTTGAACAGCACACTGGACTGAAACTCTTTGGAAGTTCCACTGTTAGTTTAATTAATACTCGTTAAAACCTATTAAAAATGTTCCCTTCAAAACACTTTTCACTATTTGGTTCTGTTGCTAGCAGAATCATAGGATTGTTCCAAGGTAGAAGGCCACTCAGTTCATCGTGCCTGCACCAGTTCTATTCCCCTCATGGCAATCTCCCACCTTTCCCCTCACATCCCTGCATGCTTTTTCTATCCAAATATTCATCTAAGCCTTCTTGAAGGCCTCACTACATTTCCAAACTTGTGCATTCCATACTTGTCACACCGTGATAAAAAATCGTGTGCAAACAAAAGAAGAGTGATGTGAGCAAATCACGTTAAAGCAGGAAGGCGCAGTGATTGTTTCAAGCCTTTTATATGGCTTTAACTTTGACTTGCACCAGTGCCACATTCAGTGGCTCGCAGTTCATCTTTTCAAGGGCAACTCCTTGCAAATCCATCCTTTGACAATGCCATTCCTCCCAGTACCAAATTTTAAAATGGCAAGTAGTCACTCAAAAACGATGAATAAAATAATAATTTAGTTACTATTTAACATTAAGACACTTTCCAAACTGTCCACAAATACTTGACACATGACAAAAAGCTAGCTTTTATTTCCTTATTCATTCACAAGATGAGTGTGACACTGGCTCGGCAGCATTTATTGCCCATCCCTAACTGCCCAGAGGACAGTTAAACGTCGACATTACTGTGGGTCTGGAGTCACATGTAGGCCAGACCAGGTAACGATGGCAGATTCTTTCCCTAAAGGACAGTAATGAGCCAGATGGGCTTTTCTGACAATTGACAATGGATTCACAATCATTAGATTCTTAATTCCAGATATTTATTGAATTCAAATTCCACCATCTCCCATGGCAGGATTTGAACACGGGTCCACAGAACATTATCTGGGTCTCCGGATTAACAGTCCAGCAATAATACCACCAGGCCATCACCTCCCCCACTAAGGAGCTTGTGTACCAAGTAGATCAAACGCAAAGAGACTGTGGGCTTTTATTTCAATCAGAATGGAGTATCATGTAGCTCTCTGATGAAGGGTCTAGGCCCAAAACATCAGCTTTTGTGCTCCCGAGATGCTGCGTTGGTGATGTCATTTACTCTTCTTTTTCTCAGGGGGTGGTAGATTTGATTTGGAGCCAACGTGTTCGAACGCATTGATTTGGAGCCAACGTGTTCGAACGCATTGATTTGGAGCCAACGTGTTCGAACGCATTGATTTGGAGCCAACGTGTTCGAACGCATTGATTTGGAGCCAACGTGTTCGAACGCATTGATTTGGAGCCAACGTGTTCGAACGCATTGATTTGGAGCCAACGTGTTCGAACGCATTGATTTGGAGCCAACGTGTTCGAACGCATTGATTTGGAGCCAACGTGTTCGAACGCATTGATTTGGAGCCAACGTGTTCGAACGCATTGATTTGGAGCCAACGTGTTCGAACGCATTGATTTGGAGCCAACGTGTTCAAACGCATTGATTTGGAGCCAACGTGTTCAAACGCATTGATTTGGAGCCAACGTGTTCAAACGCATTGATTTGGAGCCAACGTGTTCAAACGCATTGATTTGGAGCCAACGTGTTCAAACGCATTGATTTGGAGCCAACGTGTTCAAACGCATTGATTTGGAGCCAACGTGTTCAAACGCATTGATTTGGAGCCAACGTGTTCAAACGCATTGATTTGGAGCCAACGTGTTCGAACGCATTGATTTGGAGCCAACGTGTTCGAACGCATTGATTTGGAGCCAACGTGTTCGAACGCATTGATTTGGAGCCAACGTGTTCGAACGCATTGATTTGGAGCCAACGTGTTCGAACGCATTGATTTGGAGCCAACGTGTTCGAACGCATTGATTTGGAGCCAATCTACCACCCCCCGAGAAAAAGAACAGTAAATGACATCACCAACGCAGGAAATGACATCAACCCAAGGAAACCTAACCAGATAAATAGAAAGCGGGACATAACACCAGCGCTTTGTCGGAGGCTCACTGATGTTACCTAGAATAGTGACGAAACGTCTGAAAACTAATCTTCCAGCTCAGCGAGCAAACTCCCTTCCAGAACCTCAACCTGAGCTACAAATCTTCTCAAAACTCGACAGTGAACGGTTTTGATCCCCTTATTTGATGAAAGGTACAGTAGCATTCCAGACACTCCAGAGAAGGCTCACTAGGTTGATCCAGGTTTGGAAGGATTTTATTCTGAGGGGAGGTTGAGTAGATTGAGCTTGTACTTGTTGGAACTTAGAAGAATGAGAGGAAACTTTATTGAAACATGCAAAATTCATAGGAATTTAAAATGGTAGTTGCAGCAAGGTTGTTTCCTCCAGTGGCACAGTCTAGGCCAGAGGGCATCACAGAATAGGGAATCACACATTTAAGACAGAGATGAGGAGGAATTTCTTGTATCAAAGGGTATTGAAACTGGAAATATTTATCGTAAAAAGGCTGCAGGGCTGGTACTACGTATTTTGAAGGCTGAGATAATTTCTAATCAAATGAAATCAAGGGTTAAAAGGATATGGCAAGAAAGTGGAGTTGAGGTTCATTAGGCCAGTTGTTGTAATCTTATGGAATGGCAGAGCAATCTCATTGAGGCAAATGGCTTGATTCAGCTCCTTCACTTTGTGGTCTGATATACAATCTCAAAATAGTCAGAACAAGAAATGGACACTCTAGTTTCAAGTTTTGGAAATTAACTAACCCAACAATGAAAGATGTTGACTAACCAGAGTATTTTCAACAATTTCTGTTTAGATATCAGTTCACTAGCACTTGCAGTATTATCTCTCAAAGTCATTTTGAAATGTATTGTCAATACCCCCAACAGATACTTTGCAGAAGGAGAACCCCAAAACTGTGGTGAACAAGAAGCTAAGTACAAAATCAGTCCAAACAAATCAGCAAAAGGCCAAAGTTTGACATTGCAATAGGTGCTGAATTAACAGGTGCAACCTAGTACAAATGCATGGCTCCACAGTTCACCCCCAACTGCCTCTAGTATAGTGGGAAAGAATTTTCATTTTTAATACAAATTGGCAGGGTTTTTGGTTTGATCCCTATCAATGACACAGAATATAAAATCTGCAGGCATCGCTATTAGATGAAATCACAATTAGTTTTGGCTGTCATCCTACTCTGGGGAGAATTCACTGTTTAGCTTCACACAGTGACTGGCCGCTGGGTTAACTATTGGCTTAAGTAGAACCATACGTCACTGTCTTAGGCTTATTTGCGACCAGAGAATGTGCATTTCAAAGAGATTTTCAAGAAAATTCTGCCCCAATAATGTCAAAGTAAATAGAGCTTTTTATTGGCCAAATGCCACAGGTTCCTGACACAGAAAAGTTGAACATTGACAGCAACAATGCTGACGTAAACTTGCTGGCTTTGCTATCACTAGCAGCCACAAGACATTTTAAGTTGGGATTTTCCTCGTCACTGATGTTAGCAATTTTTGTCTAACTCATTGGTACTACAGACAAACCTACATCAAAACAGCATTAACTTCATGCAGTAATTTAGATAATAATTAAGAATTCCACATACGATCCAATCAAACAGCAGAATCATAAAGTGGCACAGAGGCCCTGCTGCATCACAGCTCCAGGGACCTGGATTCAATTCCATCTCAGGTCTCTGTGGTGTTTGCACATTTTCCTCGCGTCTGCCTGGGTTTCCTCTGTGTGCGCCAGTTTTCTCCCATAGTCTAAAAATTTGCAGATTAGGTGGATTAGCCCTGGGAATGACAGGGATAGTGTAGGGGTGGGTCTACGTGGGATGCTCTGGGTGTGGACTTGATGGGCCAACCGACCTGCTCCCACACTACAGAGATTCTACAATTCTAAAGATCTGGTAGCAAAATCTGCATTATTAACACAAAGCATGAAGGTACTGCCCACAATTATACAAACATTTACTGAAAGGAGGTCATAAGGTTTCCTAATGAAAGATAATTCTGAAAATGAAGAATCAAGCCAGTCATCCTCTCACCTTCCCTAGTGACTGCATTTCATTCTTGACATTATCCCCAGACCACTGGAAATTATCCAAGTCATGGCCCAGTGGAAGTGAAGGGAGATTCTTGAAGGCTCATACCACCAGGGCAGATCCACCAAACATGCAACGTTCTCAACAAATAAGGTGAAGTGCAAGTTTTGACATAAATAACAGGGGCAAAATGGAATTAAAATGAAATTTACAAAGAAAATTAATGATTACCAGTATCCACATGGTGCAATCTGTGCGTCAATAGAATTTAACATTACAGGTACTTGGCACAAATGAATATAAAACATTTTTGTATGACCGCTGGAACTCAGGATGATCACCAATGATTTTGAGATTGATGGGCAAATCATGCAAATTTAACACAGACAGACAGACAGAGACAGAGACAAGATCTCGTTTATCCCATAGCCTGAAACCAAAGTTGACATCAGTGGCCCATACTGCCAAATAGTTCAGTATACAGTACATAAACTGATAGCAAAATAGATTACAACTCTAGAAGAGGGAGAGGGTTTATTGTTTGTCTTGTAAGTTAACCCTGACAATGAGTTGAGTAGATAACTTCAAGTGAACTTTATGGAAGACTAAAGTTATTAATTCAAAATGATGAATAGGATCTGGTTTCATTCATAAATGATCAAATACTAAAAATATTTGGGGGCAGAAAGAGACACACCAACCTTAGTATGTTCTCTCATGTTGAGTCAAAAGTCAGCGGTGAACTCCAGTTCTGAAAATATCATAACACCTCCGGACCAATTCTCCCTTCAAAAATTGAAATTAGCAACCCAATCTACATTTATGATCAAGTATCTTTCAGCTAGAAACAATGCTGAGAACAGAATTCCATATTCAGGAGAAAGATACTAACAACTGCATAATGGTAGAGATCAATAGTATCTATATGGTCCAGTTACATACTGAACAACCACTGAGTGACACACCCAAAAGAACTTGAAAGTAAATCAGAATCATCTGTGCTTGTTGGTAGTCCCAAAAGGGAAGGTCACATACTGCTATTTGCCACTCATACAGGCTTTATCCCACTTCACACCAATACAGAAGCAGTTGCTTGACTACTGTCCATCATGCTTGACCTGAAGAAAGGTTTCTCCTGTTATCAACTGAGATGCAGTGAAATAAATTTTAGGCAATCTTTATAACCTGGTATACAACAACAATAGAACACACTCAAAAACTATGTTGGAATGGCATTATTTTCATTGTTCATTGACTGCTGCCAGACTAAAGCTGAAACAGTGAAATTTGAGTCAAACAATTTAAACTCATCCTTACAATAAAGTTTCCAAACATAATTTTGGGTTCATACTATGGACCAGACCAAACTCCCCCACAAAACATATTAAGAAGATCACCTAGACCCCAAACTTTTCTTATGCTCAAAGTTGTAATGCATTATGTTACAGATGCAATTCAATTGGTCAATCTGCTAGGCTTGAAGCAAAACACACTTTATTATTACGCCATGGTTAAAATTCAAACAAAAGAACAAAAATTGGAATAACTTTTCTCTATTGGAAAACTTAACAGAATGATAGATTATTGAACCACTAAACAGCCACTGTTCCAATATAGTGACATCTCAAATACACCCTTGGCAAAGGCAAATTCAGTAAAATAGTATGTCTCACATGCAGTTCTTGCAGCAAGAGAACCTAAGCTTTCAGCTGTGACAGAGTGGAACAACAGCTTCCACATTCCCGCAACTACTGAAAGTCAAACTAAAATCTGCTGCTTCTATTCCAACTTTTAAAAAAAACCCAAGCCTCACAAGCGGTTTACTCTACTGATATTGGAACAGACTGGTCACCACCTCTGTCTCAACTGCTCTTCATATAAAAACAAAGGACAAAAGTCACCACAAAACTATAGTATTGTCAGAACAGAAACAAAAACTACGTGTTCAGAATTATTAAATCCAGTATTAACAGTACTTTCACCTCAGAGACAGAGTGAAGTGAGCATAAGATTTTCATATCTTTCTGTTAATAAGTATGTCCTCTCTCCCAAAAGGTAAATAGTTCAGCGTAAGTGACAAAAACTTGAGCAAGGGAAAAGTGCACAATGACAATTTAGAGATTTATCCAGCATAAAAATCTCAAACACTTCTAAACTGTTCAGATTTACCAAATCAAGTTGTTCCTCCAGTCTAAATCAATGAAAGTTTTATAAACAGTAGCCCTTCCTGTTAGTTTTTAAAAAAAAACACCAATTATCAATAAGCTAAATTGTACTGATCATACTACGTTCTTCACATTTAAGCCACAAAAGAATTCTCACATAACAAGATGTAGAGCTGGATGAACACAGGTCAAGCAGCAGCAGCAGAGTAGCAGGAAGGCTGACGTTTCGGGTCTAGACCCTTCTTCAGAAATGCAGTTCATCTGCAATTCACCTGCAGTTCCGAATATCTCTAAAACAATTTTAGCCCCACTGTAAAGCCTCTTCTAAGGATGCCTACCCTGAAGAAGTTACCTTCCTCCCTCCAGAAAAATCTCAGAGGATCTCTCTCCCACTGCAACTCTCTCATAATCTCTTTGGCCTTGAAACCATCTGCAGTTCCTACTATCTCTGAAAGAATTCTCACATTCTACTTTAAATTCTATTCAAATACAAATAAAATAATTGAGGTTTCATGAAAACTTTACAACCTATTTACATTGACAATATTCTGCCCTCCCTTAGATTGTAAACATTTCCACTAGAAATTTTGAAAAAGTATCCGATGTTCTTGGGTGCAAACTTTTCTAACAAAAAAATTCTTTAAGAAAGGTTACAGTTTATCAGCACTAGAAATAGAACATGATAGTCAACAGAGCTGATATTTCCTGATAACAAAATAAAAGACGTTACAAACTATGAAGAAAGCAGGTTCCCTGGTGTTCTGGCAGCATCAGTAGAAGGGGAAAGAGTTCATACTGAGACCAGCATGACTCTTCTTTGGAAGTTAACAGTCATGTCGGACTCAAAGATGAACTCTTTTTCTGTCTCCACAGATATTGCTGGGTGTGTTTTTATTTTAGTTGGGATTCAGAGCTCCGGTGCCACATTCTGGGTTCAATTCCCAGTTCGGGAAGTCACTTAAATCGTCCCTGAATAGCCTATTTCTGTATCGCATAAATCTTACACAAAAACTGCAAAAGAAAAAGCAGATAGGCAGCTGAAGCATTTCAAAGCATGATATTAATAACAGCAAATGAAGCATACCCTTAATACAGCTAGGACTTCAAGTAGAATAGACATTAACAAAGGCAAACAGGATTCTAGATGTGAACACAAAAGCAACACTTAAATGTTTTTATACAAAACCTGGGTCAGGTCCAGTTTTCCTGGCTGGCGTTCACCTTCCATGAGTTTCAACTCATCCAATGTCCATATTGCATTCCACAGCAAGCTTCCAGTCTCTAAAATGTGTCCAATTTAAATTCTCATCCTGAATGGTCTCTTCCCTTTTCCTATCTCCACAACGGAAAAATTCATCTTCTTCTAGTCTCTTGAACATTCCCCACTACTTTTCTTCCAGCCAATTAAGTCCTTTGGTCTGAAATCACTCCTAAATCCCGAAACATTCAGTGCATCCTTAAGAACCCAACTAAAATGCACACTGCTCAAGCTTCTACTAAGTGTTAATATGGACTTCAACTCAAGCTATTTTTAAATATCAAGTTGTAGATGCATCTAAGAGACTTTTTTCTATGCTAAATGAACTTTATGAAATACACATTTTGTTTGTCTGGGTTGGTTTAGGATGTGATCCTTTAAATCAAGCCATAAATTGTCTCAAGGAGGCTCTATTTACTGTCAATATTTTAATCTCAAAAAGGGTGAGGAAAATCAATTCTACCTTATCAACTGCTGGTGTTGGATTTACATAATTTCCCAACAAAACACAATGTGCCGATTAAAACCCGATCGCTTTAATATTTAGATTTTAAAAGACTAACCCAAAATGAGGATAAGGCAGACACTTTCACTCCCTCCTGGGGTTCGTGGGTTTTCTGAAATGCAAATAAAAAGTTTACAGTAGGAATGCTGTACTGTCAAAAATAGAGTGTTGCTTCAAGAATATTTTCCAAAAACAGTTGAGCATTGAATTGCTAAATAATGAAGAAAATATTCCAGCAGTTCAAATAACATCCTAGAAATGAAGAGTTTTGGAAAAAAACAGCACAATGCACATATGTGGACTGCACAGTCGTTATTCAGTCAGAGAATAATCATACTGGGCAATAAAATCAAACTCAAAACCAGGGAAAGATTTGTGACTTTCAAAGAAATAAAAATTTAGGAATATGTTAAAAAAGTATAAAAGATATAGTCAGTGTAATTATTGGAAATTAAATAAAAATTCAGTTCAAAACTTCACTTGAAATATTTTGGTTCTTATGGAAAATGTGGCAAACTTTTTCAGTCAATGTTGAGCAATTTGAAAGAGTGTAAGTAGCACAATGTGGATGATGGAGTCAAAAATACTTAATTTGTTGCTTAGATTAAAATGGGAAATCCAAGTGCCTAGTCCTAGAGGAAATATGGAAATGAAACACCTGTTAATATTTCAAAAAGGAATGCAGAAAAAAATGGGGACAGTTATCTGCTTAAGTGACTGCAGGACCTCAATGTCAATTTTAATGTATTCGAGGTTTATTTATTTGTGCACCACTGAGTGCAGCACAAAAATAAGGTACCAGTTGTAATCAGTGACATGGCCAATACTGTTATCCACTCAAATGTGGCTTTAGTTATTCAGTTCAGGCCCTTCCAATTCTTGAGATCAAAGTTGTCATATGCAGATAACAAGCAAACTAGAAATCCACTTTTTGCATGGCCCAGAATAACTCAAGCTCATGTATTAACCACAAACTGCCACATGCTGCTTGTTAGGGAAAATATGCTATGATCCTTCGGCTTCTATCTTACTCCAAAAAGGCAGAAAGGGCTATATTGTCAAATCACTGCAGCCACCATCCAAAATTACCAACAAGTAAAATAAAATGCAATACAGTTCAGTCAAAGCCTAATGTTCTGAAAACACATTTTGGAAACAGAGCACTGGAAAAACCAAAATCCACAAGAAAAGTCCTGATAAGGTTATATTTCCCTAGAATATCTCAGAATTCTTTTGTGCTCGGCAGGAAATTAAAATTTTAGCCACTTCAATAACTTAACCAAGAGTGGGAGAATGGCCAGGTTGGCATTTATTACCTATTTTTAAACATCAGACTTGGAATCCCTTCAGCCAAGCAAGCCCACAGCGACCCTCAGAGCATCCTCCCCAGACCCATCCCCCCTATAGCCCACCTCATCAACACATCCCTGAACACTATGGGCAATTTAACAGGCCAATCCACGTGGCCTGCGGGAGGAAACCAGAGCACCCGAAGGAAACCCACACAGACACGGGGAGAACGTGCAAACTCCACACAGACAGACAGTCGTCTGAGGGTGGAAATCGAACCCAGGCCTCTGGTGCTCTGAGGCAGCAGCGCTAATCATTGAGAGCCACCATGCCGGAGAAAACATCTTAAATATATACAGACACAAAATAGACTTTTTATTTGCACAATAACTTAGCGCTTCTGTACTTGAATCAGATTTTCTTCAAATAACTTTACCACGTTCAAAATCAACCTCTGCATGTTTGATCAACGAGCACAACACGTTAAACTTTCTTTCGAGATATGGTATTGCTTGATGCAACACCCCATGTAAATCTTCAGGTTCACTTAAATTTACTGCTGGACATTTTCTCCAGCTTGACTGCCTGCATATTGAACTGTACCAGGTACCACTGACTCATAACTCTTAAGCATGCTGTCCGACAATAGGTTACCAAACTTCAATGCACTCAAATTCCTCATATCACCCTTAAATCTGTTTACAACTTGAAGGATAAGATGAAGATTTGCAGATGCTGGAATCCAGGTAGACAACGGGAAGCTGGAAGGACACAGCAAACCAGGCAGCATCTGCAGGAAAGCAGCAATGTTTTGGACATAATCCTTCTTCAAGGCTGAAACTTCTTACTTGTCTAACTCAGACCTGTTCTCAGGAACACGACGACCAGTTTGATCACCTCTGTCTTTCACCAAGCTTTTGGTGCCCATCTGAATTACTCACTCATCTATTTACATACTTACACATGAAACAAAATTAGACAAATGCAAGTTGTTCTTATTAGGGGAAGCTCAGCAGGTCTGACAGGATGCATGGAGAGGAATCAGAGTTAACATTTCAGGTGAAGGAGGGGTCACTCCAGCTGAAACATTAACTCTGATATCTCGCCACTGATGCGGTCAGACCTGCTGAGCTTTTCCGGCAATTTTTATTCTTGTGTCTGATTTACAGCATCCAGTTTATTTGGTTCTTCTCTTCTATGGCTGCAGTCTCACCTGCCGAAACAATTTAGATAGCTACAGTAACTAGACTTAAAAAAAAACTAGATTGTCATTGCCACCAAAAATGTTAACCTATATGGCCCTCCTCAGCTTTGGTGTTTCAGCTCAGTTTTAAAACAACTACCAAGATGTAAGTGGTAAACCTCAAAACCACTCATCTTTTCAACTGTTACATTTGGGTACAGTTATTAACTAATCTTAAGCATAAAATTACATATTTTCAATACACTTACTTATAACTGACTGTAATTAATCTGAAGATCAGATATGCTCAAGGTCAACTCAAACGTTGCAGATACATGAAACAACTTGCATTCAATAGTTTTGGAAAACCTTTTGAAGAGTTTCACAGAAGAATGATCATATAGACCAAAGATAATATACAGAGCATCTAGTAGTTGCAAAAACATGAATTTTAAGAGTCTTAAAAGGAGAGATGGAGTTTCAGGAGGGTACTCTAGAATTTGCAGCTGCTTTCAATTGTAAGGTAAAGAAATTTAGGAGCCTGAAGCCACAGCTGGAGGAAGAGAGAAGAGAGTTGGAGGACTGGGAAAGGTTACATAGGTAAGGCAGAGGGGCCATGATAAGGCTGAGGCAAAGATGAGAATTTTAAGTGAGGCATAGGCAGACTGGAAGCCAATGTAGGTTAACAAACAAAAAAAAAACTGGTGTGAGAAAGAGAAAATGGAAGACAGAACATTGATAGTAGAGTTCTAAATTAGTACAAGTTTGATGGTAGTAAGTCAATGACATCGTCACTGGAATAGTCAAATCTGGAAACAGTTATTGTAACAATTTTATCAATTAACAGTCACCACACTACACAACTTGAGTTGATTATTCCAGCTTCATAGACTTTACATTTAAACTGTACAGTTTAGGAGTAAAGATTAGGTAAATGCAAAGACAGCCTGATTTACAAGCAAAGATTACACAGGTTGAGACGCTACTCACTGGAGTTCAGAGGAATGCGAGATGCCCTCATTTGAAACACAGAACTCTTTACAGGCTCAGTAAGGTTAATGTTTCTCCTCGTGGGAGAATCTAGGATCAGAGGGCATTATTGAATAAAAAGGGGCCCCAATTTAAGACTGAGGTAGGGAGAAATTTGTTCCCTCAGGAGGCTTGAACATCTTTGGAACTCCTTGTACACAGCACTGTGGTAGCAGAGTCCTCATGTATACCTAAGGCCAAAATAGACAGATTCTTGAAGAGTAGAGGAACTTAAGGGTTACGGCAAAAGGACAGGAAAGTGTGCTTGAGGAGTATGGAATCAGTTATCATCCTGTCAGATGCCAGAATAGGTTTGAGGGGCCGGTCAGCTTACTCCTGTTCCTATCTCTTACAGTCATGGTTATGGTCTTATCTTCAAGAGACAGCAAGTTCGTTTCAGATAAGGATCAATTTAAATACAAACAAAAAGAAACAATAAGTCAGTTCTGTGAAAAATAAGTGGAAAATGTTCATGTTTTAGTGTTAACAGAAAGCAACGTCCCACTATTTCTGCAGTCTTTGTGGAACAGGCAGAATTGCAGGAGTGATAACCATGTAACTTGGGTTTGGAGAGGTTATGAAATAGTGAACAATGGTAGTACCTTGAAGCATATGCATTGTTTACTATGCTAACTAGTTTAGAAAAATGTGTCAGAGATAGCAGGAACTGCAGATGCTGGAGAATCTGAGACAAGGTGCAGAGCTGGATGAACACAGCAGGCCAAGCAGCATTATAGGAGCAGGAAGGCTGACGTTTCTGAAGGGTCTAGGCCTGAAACGTCAGCCTTCCTGCTCCTCTGATGCTGCATGGCCTGCTGTGTTCGTCCAGCTCTGCACCTTATTTTAGAAAAATGTGTTTCAAGTTTCCATTTTCTAAAAGATACTGAATTGGAATTAACCAGAAAAAACAAGTTCTGATTGAAGATGTCTACATTTTTATATCTAAACATAAAACATAGCCAAGAAATAGCAAAGAAAGCCTACCATCAGTTTAACACTGATAGAAAGAGGAAGTGAGGAAAATTGTTGGTATACTGATTGATGAGACATTTTTTGAAAGAATAAAAAACTAAAAATTGAGAATGGGAAAGATACTCAGAGGCAGAATAACATTAAAAATTAAACAATTTCACAAAGATCCAATTTAGGATTTTGTCCTGAAAAGTGTATCCTAAAGATCAAAATGTAATTGAAGCTGAATTATTTCATTTCAGTGTGGTTAATTTACTGTGTAATCCATAATCAGGTAACCATCTTAATTACATAAGCTGAACTGCAGAACTTTCTTCCATCTGTTCTTATATAAACGTGAGCTCATTTCTTTACATAAACCTCATGGAATTTAAATCAAAGTTCGATTCTGATCAGTCAATTTCTCAACTGCTGGGTCAATAACACACTGCTTAAGAGATTAAAATATCAATTTAATAAAGGGAGGGAATAAATACGTGTTATGTTCAAATCCTTGAACCATTTGCTTTACAATAGAAACAGCACTACAAGCTCAATTTTTCAGGCAGACAGAGACTTCAACCTACACTTTCTGCCTAGTTTACCATCCCAGCACAACTTGATGCTGGGTTGGGTTGTAGAGTGGGAAGGGAGTAACAAGAGATTATGTTTGTTAGTGCTGAGAAAAAAAAATAGCAAAGTCAGAAACCTGGAGGTTACCCACGCATTGGAAGTGAATGACTTGATTTTATTTTGAAAGGAAAAGGAATTGGGAAAATTGGAATCAGTTAAATTGTTTAACTGTGTAAAGATTTCAGTTCCAACAATTAAAAGTAGGCCATATTGCATTTATTCAAATGGGTTTTCATGATTTGGTTACAATAACTCCTCATAAGAGATTTCATTAAATTCAAAAGATCTTGTCAATTGGGCAACTAGCCTTCAATGCAAATTTTTAAAAACACTGCATTTGCAAGTAACTGGGTTCACACATAGTGGATAGACATCACATTTCTTACTCCATAAGTGCCCAAGCAAAGCCAAATACAGTATATAATACAATAAAGCTACGAGCTAGAGTAGATCTATTTAATTGGTTACCGCTACAAAGGATTTGCCAGGAAGTGTTTAACTCTAATTGCCCAAGTACCATTTTGCTCCCAAGCCAGAAGTAGGTGAACAGTACTACAATGGTGTAGAATAAAAATGAGACGGTTAAAGCTATATACCAGGCTTCCAAAATAGATCGTTAAAGACTAATTTCAGCCTCAAACCTTTCCAGCACTTACTAATTTTATTCACAATTGTGAAATACATATGCAAATCATGCCTGAAAAACCTTGACAAGAAAACTTGTCCCACCTATGGGATACAAGAGCGTGGGCACCAAACCTACACACACAGGGTTTTTAAAAAATGACAAGTATTTGATGTTTTTATTCTGTTTACTTCTGGAGCTTCCTCTTACTTTGCAACAGGTCCAGATTTCCATACACATTAGATGAGATGATTCTGGTCTTCACATAGCACTGGCCCTCGATTCAAGCACCAACTACAGTTCGACCTCCCAGGTGTTTACAAGTGATACGGACAGGCAGCTCAACTTCCTTCTTGCCTCAAAGAAATCTACAGGAAATGAGTACGGACTAACTTAAGCAGCGCAGTTCAACGAGGGCACTACTATGGTGCTAAGTCAAGCATCTTTATAGTAACAGTCAGCAAGCCACCAATCTTTGCATCAACAGCTTTCTATTTTAAAAACGTACAAACCACCGAAATACAATGTTGAGGTAAGCCAGTCTACAATGGCAAGTGTCTCTCCCCCAACCCAACAAACCGTTCAAATCACACAGCGGACACACGAGCACATTACCATTTGATCTCAAATCTTTCAACTACCCAACGCTGAAGTCGCAACATTTGAATTCTGCAACAAAAACAAAACGACCAGCTGTCAGCAGCAATCAATTTCCAGCAATTTATACGTGTTTCCTGCTTTTGGAAACTTGATAGTCTCCAACTAACACATTCAAATGCGGATATGACCCACGGACAAGATGCCCACTCCCAAAATCACTTTTATAGTGTATATTCAAGGAAGAAGATTCCATCTATGTACAAAAAGTCTAAGAATTAAGACTTTTACCATTTCTCTAATTTCGCAGAAAATGAAATGACTGATCAAAAGATCATTCCAAACCAAGAGAGAATTTAAGGGGTTAACTTCAATCCACAAATTTTAGGATAAACCAGAAACACTTAAGCGCCACAAACATACATAACAGTATCTGTAGCGTTATAAACAACGCGTCTTTTTAAATTTTCCTGGGTATAGTGGAGCAGTCACCAACTCCTGTCTTTTTAATCAGGAGTTACTACAGCAAAACATCCATCATAGATCAAATACTCCAATGCTATTTGTATCAGCACAAACTGTATTGGGTGTATGATGCAAATACATTATCTTCACCATACCATTCATCACACATGCAATCAAGCAATTTCACGCCATCTCCGGCTGCACGGAGTCTGGAGATGCACGTGTAGAATTCCTGATTTAATTCTCAAAAACTAAATTAAAATTCATCTGTTTAACTTCCAAATGCATCCTTCAAAATATTTTAGTAGGATCTTTCATTTATTTAAACAGTTTAATAAATTGCGTTTAATGTACCTACGATGACAAATATGCACGAATAAGTATCATACAGGAAAAGTCACGTGCAACATTCATTAATAACATCAGTATAGTTCAAATTGCTGCACAGAAATGAGCCGACACTATTTTTGTTCACCAAATATGGAGGTATTATATATGGCACCATTACTAATCATCCTGGAACAAAAAAAATTCCAGATCCAGAATAAGATCTGAAATATAATGTGAAAACATTACTTCTCATTATTTACAACTCCCTTGTTACCACTCAATTCAAATAAGCAGAACTCAAAAAAGTGTTAAACACAATTAATGTGTGCTGACCGTCGGGTCTCTGGGAATGGATCCATAAATTGTAACTTGGTATAACGGGGCACTAATATTAATTTGCTTTCCATTCAGGTTTCGTTAG
The DNA here is from genome assembly GCF_030684315.1 of Stegostoma tigrinum. NCBI lineage: Eukaryota > Metazoa > Chordata > Chondrichthyes > Orectolobiformes > Stegostomatidae > Stegostoma > Stegostoma tigrinum. The sequence goes on from NC_081398.1 coordinate 3,634,652, forward strand.
TATAAATTGAGTAGTTGTGAAATGCTGTTATGAAGTTTTCCGAATGTCTTTGTACAACGTTTTACATTAATATTTCCATAACTGTGCAATTTTATCCAATACATCACACTATGTGGTGTTGGAAGCAAAGATCATTGCAAGACCTGCGTGTATCCATCTCCTGAATGAACTTTTCACACATGGGATTAAATAGTGCGCTCTCTTTATTTGCATATACATTCATACAACACGTAAAAAGAGCTGTTTATGAGCTAAACAGCCCGAGCTTAAGCAACAAATTCTGTAACTTGGTAGAAAATTTAGGGCATTTCACTCTTACGCAAGTAGGTTTCAGTGGCGGTCACGACCCATCAATTTTCAGATTAATATTCCTCCAATTATTAGTTGGACCATAATTATTCGCGCAGAAAAATGTCATGTAACAGTTCGGAATATTTCAAACCAGATTCATCCTTCAAATTTGGAGAGCTTTGTTCCACAAGTAAATTCGTTCAATTTTCAGTTACGATCCTTGCACTTCGCGTTTTTTTAAAAAAGGCACAACAAGCTTAATGATTTCAAACTATTAAGTATCGAGTCATTTCAACAACGACATTAATAAGATAACGAAATATGGATGCCAAGAAAAATGCGTACAGAAATGCTTTGATTGACAACGTAATTACAACTACGTTAAATATATGGATTTTAAAAACGTTTCTCGGTGACAACTAGATAGCTAGTGTACAGAACTGCAGCGTAGAAAAGTTGGGATAACATTTTTGAAGATTTGTTTCAAAACATGTTCTACATTTACGGTTATGCTGCCACGCCCTTAGTCTACAGGATAAAACATTGCTAAAACTTGTTTTGTGCGCTTGCCTTACCATAAAGTAACAAACTGACAAGAGTGATTCGACTGCACAGAATTCTGCAGTGGAATCCAAAAATAAAGCTAAGTTCTTTCAACACAAAAAGTATTGTTCGTATCTCAACACCGACATTCATTTCTAAGATAAATTTACAATCATCTGCAAAACGTTGATGTGCAATTATATTTTTTCAATAGAAAATCAGATTTAAAATGTCCGAATTTTAAAATTTATCCCATCTAAAACACTCTGATCAAGGAAGTTTCAGTAGGAAACTAGAGAAGAAATCAGAAGTAGAGATTAGGTCTGAGAATGGAGGGGGACGAAAAAGACGAATTTCTGTCGAAAAGGATCATTATTAACTTTCGGGGGCTTGTTTAAAACGGTTATCGGCGAAGAGGAGGGGGTGTTCGTTGGGAGACGATAGAAGGTGGGGGGGGGGGGTGGGAGAAGAGGCACACATGTCCACATACACACACACACGCGCGCAAGGGGAAGAAGAGGAGAGAGAGGGCAAAAAAAAAATCATTAAAAAATATTCAGTGAAAAATCCTCTCACTCACCTCCTCCCTCCGCTTGAAAATGGCGCCGAAACCGCCAGCCAACCGTTAGAGCCGCGCCAGGCACCATGGGAGGAGAGGGGTGGGGGGAGAAGCAACAGCAGCCGCCACAACAACAACTCACTACACAACCTATTAATTAATTAATTCCCCCACTACACCACCCCCAAACTTAAAAAAAAACCTTCTCCGGATCGCGGGTTGATCATTTCCCGCCGTCCGTTTATTGTTTGCAATATTTTTCTTTCTTCGATTTATATATCCTCCCCCCACCCCCCCGCCCAAAAGCAAAATTTAATTCGAATACTTGGTCAACCTGGAAAATGGCGCCGAGTAAAAAAAACGGACAACCGACGGCCATTCGGCGCGCGCGCACGCACGGCGGCGGTTGATAAGAATTGGAGCCTCCCCCTCCTAAAGGCCGTTTAAAAGAAAAACATTATCTTCTGGTAAAGGTGTTCACCCATCTTCAAAAGTTGATCTTGTTTTTGAAAAGGAAGGTTTAAACATCATTTTTATTTCATTAACTTTTAAGTATTTTACCTATTTGTTCATTATGCTCAAACAGGATGATATTTACAAGGAAACCTTATTTTCTGTCATTAACTTTTAAATCAGATGAAAAACTTAATATGCCAAAACTTCTAAATGATGGTGATGTACAAAAAAGTCAACCTTTCCTTTCACTAGCTTTATTAAACATTTTTCTAAACGTTTGAGCTAAAGATATTGTACAAGTCAACAGCCTTTTTTAACCATTTAATTACATGAAACCTTCATGCCAATTGTGATTCTTTCGTTGATGTTAAATTGATTGAATAATGACCCTTCAGTCCAACCACTCCATCCGGACTATAATCCCAAACTAGTCCTACTTGGCTCGTATCCCTCCAAACCTTTCCTATTCATGAACTTCTCCGAATATATTTTAAACATTGTAACTGTGTCTGCATCTGCCACCTTCACTGGTAGCTCATTCCACACACGAACCACCCTTATTAGATATTTCCCTCTTTACAACATGTTCAATATGAACAAATTTAGAAGTCAATGGATTTTAAAAGCATTTTTTAAAAATTCCATTTCTGCAGCATCTTTCATGACCACCAAAAGTGTTTTACACCCAACAAAGTACATGTAAAATACTGTAGGTCTCTGGAGATATGCAATTGTAGATATTTCTAAATACATCTTTCAGAGACAATATTACACACCTCTGGAACCGAGGTTTCTTGTCTCAAAGGTGGGACACTGCCACTACGTTAAAGAGCCCGAAGAAATACAGTATAACCTTAGCATACATGGTGGCTTGCCATGACCTCGATTTTCACTGTGGCCCTTAAGAATCTATCATTTAGAACATGGTGCAGGAGGGGGACAATTGATATGGTTTGGATTTTCAGAGCTATAAGACAGCCAGCAAAAGAGTTTTTATTTTAAATCTGCAATTGTGAATTACTGAATAATCGAAACGGCTGTGCATTTCCACTCTCTGCTGCAGTGAAAGGAGTCATGAGTCAGAACTTGATATCTTTCCATACTATGGCAAAACTATTAAAATTGCTGCAGGTAAAAAGTCAGAGCTAGTAAGGTAGCACCTGCTATTGTGCTAGAAAAGAGTGCTAAGGGTTGGAAGAGAATCTTTGAACCCCACGTTAATATTGCACATGAACATTGTGGGATCAACATCAGAGCTTGGACGGAAAGACACTAATTGATCAACATTTGACCACATCAGTACCTCTAGATGAATCCTGAGCATTTGGACATCAGAAAGATATCATTAGAAATAGCACAGTTTCAGGCAAATGAATTCTGCTGTAAGAGCACATCTGCTGAGAGACACTAAATTTACTCTCAAGCAAGCTATGGATGTTCAGAAGCTCTGATATTGTCAATCATCAACTCGATTGTATTAATGCAAGCACAGGTATGGCTTGGTGACGCAATGATAAACAGTCCAGGCCACATAAGAACAACAGATTGGGAACAAGGAAGAAATGTCTGCATAAATACCAACTAAAAGATCAAGGCCAGAAGACATATTGTGAATATTGAATAGAAAATTACATAAAAAGGAAGCATATCCAATAGGCTCCAACTACAAGATACTGAATAATTTTGTATGCAAATATTTACGTAAAAACAAAGGAAGCCTACCATGATGGCTTCTGGAGAGATGTCAACTGCCAACAGTGACAAATATTTTTACACCGTACAACAGATTGATATTGTCAGGTCTAAAGGTTATTTATGGTTTGAAACTGCAGAAGTTAATGTAAAGTATCCGATAGACACTAGTATTATGTGCACATTATGAGCTTCTCAGATGTGTTAAATGGCTGAAGATGATAATCTAATAATGAAGGCCCTCAAAGTAAGATTGATGCTATATGATGGAACAATACTCAAGCCAAAAGGACATATAAAGTAGAAACACTAAAGCAGTGGCAAGGATAAAGATCTGCAGTTCCATATAGCAGACTTCACGCAAAATCTGTTAAACACAACTGAAATAAATCTATTGCTTAGACTCATAATCCAATATGTTCCAGAAAAGATTTATTTACAATGGCTAATATGTCATTGACTGTTGAACAAATCCTAAAAGACTACCTGGATATTTTTGGACGTTTTTGATGTTTCCCTGATGGGTATCATCCTAATGTAGATGAAAATGACAGACCAACTGCAGGAGTTGGGACATCATGTTGTGGTCATACAGGGGCTGGTGAAGGCTCTTCTGGAGTAATGTACACAATTCTGGTCACTCTGTTATAAGACAGATTTATTCATCTGGAGAGAATTCAGGAAAAAAGTTACCAGGATGTTGCCAGGAATGGAAGTTTTGAGATATAAAAATAGACTGGAAAGGCTCAAACCTTTTCCACTGGAGCATAGGACATTTGAGGGGTGATCTTAATGAGGTTTATGAAACCATGAGGGGCACAGATAAGGTGTATGGCAAGGGTCTTTCCCCTGCGATGGGGGCGTTCAAAACTAGGGGGCATGTTTTTAAAGATGAGACGAGAAAGATTTAAAAAGGACTTGAGGGGCAACCCTTGGAGTGGTTCGTGTGTGGAGCGAACTGCCACAGAAAGTGATGGATGCAGATACAGTTACATTTAAAAGACATTGGATAAGTTCATGAAATAGGAAATGTTTGAAGGGATATGGGCGAAGTGCAAGCAGGTGGGACTAGTTTAGTTTAGGAACTTGGTCAATGTGGAGTGGTTGGCCCGAAGGTTTTGTTTCCATGCTGTATGACTCTACGACCCTATGACGATGACTTTTATTTTGTTGAGGAGAGCTCCACCTGCCCTTTAATCCAGCTTGAAAGTCAAGACAGCAGACCTAGGAAAGGAAATAATCCAAAAACAGACAACTAACTATGGACTGAATTTGCAGCATGGTAGCAGTAAATAATAAAAAAAACTAAGTATGCATAGATTCAAAGAATCTCAATAAAGGTTTATAGACATCTGACTACCAATGATAACCACTGAAGAAATTTTGTTGCAACTTGCCAAGGCAAAAATATATACCATCCTCAATGTAAGGATGGTTAATACCAAGTGATATTTGATGAAAGCAGCAGTTTTCTAACTACATTCTAGAGATTTACATGATCGAGCGTGCCATTTTGTGTCTTCACTAATTCAGGAGGGTTTCAGTGCAAACAGCACAAGAATAGTCAATCTGCAATCCTCTTGGAGTGGAAACATTCACCATGGGAGTGAAATTTCCTGTAAATTCTCTCGGAGTGAGCAAAAATCAGATGAACAACCAATGAAACCTGCACACACACGTTACGAGACTTTCACGATTAAGACTATATATGCAGTGCATGTGCAGAGACTGACAGAAATAGAACTGCCTAGAGTTAAGAGTTCTGTCAATTAATTATAATTTCCTTTGTATCATGTGCATTGGATAACTTATTTGATTTGATTTATTACTCTCGTGTACAGAGGTAAAGAAAAGTGTTGTCTCATGTGCTTTAGAGGCAGACTGTACTATACAAGTACATCAGGGTGACAGAACAGAGTACAGGACGCAATGTTACAGCTGCCAAGAGGGTGCAGAGAGAGATCAACATTAACATTGAAGAGGTCTATATAAAAGTCTGATAATGCTGGGGAAGAGGCTGTTCTTTGAATACACGTGTGGACAGATTAAACTTCTATATCTTCTGACTGACAGAAAGGGGTAGAAGAGAGTACAAGTGAGATGCAAAGGGTCTTTGATAATGTTAGTTGCTTTCCCACTGCAGCAAGAAGTACAGATGAAGTCAGTGGATGGGAGGCTGGTTTGCATGATGCACCGGGCTGTGTTCTAATTTCATATGGTCTTGGAAAGAGCAGTTGCCATACCATATTGTGATGCATCCAAATAGGATGCTTTCTCCGGTGCATCTATAAAGATTGGTAAGAGTCCTTGTGGACATGCTGAATTTCCCTAGCCTCCTAAGGAAGTAGAGGCATTGTTGTGCTTTCTTGACCATAACGTCAACATGGGTGGACCAGGACAGACAGTTAGTAATAGTCTTGCCCAGGAATTTGATGCTCTCAGCACTACTGATGCAGACAGGGACGTGCTCTTCACTTCGCTTACTGAAGTCAATGACCAGCTCCTTCATTTTGATGATGTTGATGGAGAGGCTGTCGTCTTCACACCATGCCACTAAGCACTCTCTTTCCTGTACTTTCCTCAAGAAGGGTCCCGATCCAAAACGTCAACTTTCCCACTCCTCCGATGCTGCCTGGCCTGCTGCGTTCCGCCAGCTTCGCACTGTGTTATAACTAAAAAAGTCAACTGCTTTTTACTTGATTGGCTTTCAATTATATATAGTTTTACACTGTTTTCCTCCTTTTTGGTTAGTCACAAATCTGCCTGTTTAAATATTTAAATTTTCCTCAAGTACTTAATTTGTCCACAAGCTTGAAACATAATTAACAGTTTATGCTTATTGCTTCTCGATGGCCCATGTTAAAATACATTTGTGGGGAGGGGAGCAAGAGATTTAAAATTCTTGGGTTTTTTTTGCTACACGGAAATTGCAGCTGCTAACAAAAAAAAATTGGTATTTAAATTTAAACAAATTAATATGCTCAAGTATTAATACAGTGATCAAATAAAACCCGGTGCAGGTGCTGTCAGGGTCAAAATAAGCAAGTCGAGAAACTTGGGAGGAAAAGGGGAACAAACTTTTTTTTTGTCTCAAGTGAAAGTAACCAGCAATAATCTATGCAATCACTCAGAAGAACAAATATACCATCTTTATTCAAAAGTCATACTGATTGGTGTAAAAATGTCATGGGAGAAGGTCAACATTGATTTCTCAACTTCCATTGGTTCAGTTACTTTTGTACACAGGATCAGTGAAACCTAAGAAATGACACGAAACAACTAGTTGAGCTATATCACAAATCCTAACTGTTTAGCTCGGATGATTTAAAATGGCAAAAATGTTCTTGGCCATTTGCTCAAAAGGGTTCCTAGACTACACATGAAATTATTCCACAGACGGTGGCATCCTGCCACTGTCACCCATTATTTACAAATGGGAAGTCCTTGACACTGATACACCTCCATCAGAGCCAGCTGTCAAGAGTGAACAGAATGTCTGACACTCCTGTTCTTATCTGTCAGCCAGGGCTCCCTGACTGAGGTAGATTAACAGCCCAATCATGGAACTCATTCTGAGAGGTTCACTTGGTTGACATTATTATTATTAATACATCCCTCCCCTTTTTAGTCTGAGTTTGTGGCTCCTCCTGAACACTTTAGCAACAGCTCAGATTCCTCCAACTCTGCCCCTGAAATGGGCTGCATTTAATGCATAGTAGCTCGTCTTTTGTGCCCAGAACATCTTGGAAGAGATTCATTCACCTCTTCAGGCGACTAACACATCAGGGTGACAATATCCAATTGTCCATCTCATATTCCAGGATATCATCAACACTTGATGGAGAGACAGAGAACACACAGGTTCTGGAACAGTCAGAAAGGCAGTCAAGAAGCTGGTCACGTTTTGCTCCCACAACATATGTGAGCTTGCAATTTCACACAGTCCACGTGCTTGTTCAGGAGCGTCACACCTATCTTAACTTAATACATCCCTGGACCCGACCCTATGTCGACCAGACCTCTTACCCATGCAGAGCCATTCCCATGGTTCCTACACCAAACTTCATCCCCTGAAGTAAATTAGCACAGTCTTGTGTCTGGCACTGACCCTCCTGATGCCATGTCATTACCACCACCAACCCACCGCAACCGAGGTAGGAATATCAGATTTAACCTCGTACAGACTCTTCTCCCCATTAGCAATCCTCCTTGGAGTTATCCCTGTACTTGCATGAGGGGTGGTCTGATAAACAAAGAGGAACCAGGATAGTGTGGTATCTAGTGAAGCTGTAGGGTGTTTCTTTAAGCTTGCCTTCAAAGGTCAGACTGCTGTTTCTGCCACATCATTAGATGATGGATTTTATGGAGCTGTCCTTATGGTGAATACCACTAAACTTAAGGAATTACTCAAATTTCTTGCTACTAAACAGTAGCCCAATATGTGTGACCAACACTTCCAGGAGTCCATGTATTGCAAAAGATGCATGAAGTTTTTCAATCATTGTCGCTATGTTTAACAAATGAATTCTGTGTACATCCAGCCACTTTGAGTGGACAACCACAAATGACTAAGAACATTGAACCCAAGAAAGGGCCTGCATAGTCAACGAGTAACCCAGTCCAGGCAATTCAACCCTTTTTGCCTGTTCCACCATTCAATATGATCATGGCCGACCTCATCTCAGCTTCAAATCTACTTTCCTGCCCCTCTTTCCATAACCCTTCAACCCATTATTAATTAAATATCTGTTTATCTCCTTAAATTTATATAATCTCTCAGCATCCACTGGGGTGGTGAATTCCACAAATGCACAGCCCTTAGAGAAGTAATTTCTCTTCATCGGTTTTGAAGTCTGCTATCTCTTATCCTAATACTCATTCTAAATTGTTCCACAAGAGAAAACATCCTCTGTATGGTCTTCTTTGTCAGCCTCCTGTACTATCATGAATACCATCAATTAAATCTCTCATTCTTCTAAACTCTGCGAAGATAGGCCCAACCTGTTCAATCTCTCTTCATATGACAAACCTCTCATCCCTGGAATTAGTGAATCTCCTCTGAACTGTTTCCAATGCAACTATATCTTTCCTCAATAAAGGGGATTAAAACTATACACATTTCTCCAGGTATGATCTCACTAATGCCTTGATATTTCTATTTCTTTAAAATGCCAATATTCCATTTGCCTTCTTCATTACCTGCTGTAACTCCATTATAACTGTGACTCATGCACAAGGACACCCAGATTCCTCTGTAATGAAGCACTCTGAAGTTTCTCTCCATTGAGAATATGTTACTTTCCTACTTCTTCAACCAAAATGGATAACTCCACATTTAACATGCATTAAACTCCATCTGCCAAATTTTGGCCCATTCACCTAACCTATATCCAATTACAAATTCCTTCTTTCTTTAAGTTACTTTTCCACCTAATTTAGTGTTATCTGCAAATTTGGGTACACAGTACCCTCTATCCCTGAATCCAAGTAATCGATATAGATCGTAATTGGTTGGGGCCCCAAGGACTGAATCCAGTAGCACCCCACTAGTTACATCATGCTAACTACAAAAAGACCCATTTATCCTGACTCTCTGCTTTATGCTGGTTAATCAATCCTGTATCCAAGTTAATAAATTACCCCTAACCCATGTGATCTTAGCTTGCGCATTAACTGTTTATGCGGTGACTTATCAAATGCCTTCCAGAAATCCAGACATACTACATCTACAGGATCCCATCATCCACTTTGCTTATACATTGTTGATCAACTCTAGCAAATTAGTCAAGTTACCCTTATAAAACTATGCTGTTGGCATCACCCTGCATCACAAACTTGCCATCCTTATTTGAATAAGGTGTTATATTAGCATTCTTCTAATTCATTGGAATCTTTCCCACATCAAGGAAATTTTGAAATACTGTAACTAATGGATCCACTGCCAATTCCTTCAAGGCTTAGTAAAGAAAACCACCAGGCCCTGAAGACTTGTGTGCCTTTAATCCCAGTAGTCTGCTCAGTACTTTTTCCCTCCATAGTGATAGTACTTACCCTATATTCCTCCCTTTCTAGACTGAGTGTCCGCCACCATTAGAACTGAAACTAAATATCTATTTAATGTCTCCACAATTTGAGTTCCCCACTATTAACTCCCCAGTCTCGTCCTCCAAAGGACCAATATTCACTTTGGCTACATTGTTCCCTTTTATATACTTAGAGCCTTTTATATTTTACAATTTAATTTTATTACTTTTAGTAACCTTTTGTTGATTTTTAAAAGACTTTCAATCTTCCAAACTGCCACAGACTTTTGCAGTCAGTTATATCTTAGTTTTTATCTTTATGTTATGTTATCTTCATCCTTATGTTCTTTGCTTAGCCATGGATTTTTTTTTCCACCCCCTTCCCCTATGGAATATATTCTGGTTGGGATTGAAAATCTCCTTAAACATCTGCCACTGTTCGTCACCCATCGCACCTTTTAGTCTTCCTGTCCAGTCCACTAGGGCCAAATCTATCCAAATGCCTATGTAATTACCTTTGTTTAATTCCAGAGTACTGGTGCGGGACTCCAGTTTTTCATCCTTAAACTGAATTTGAAATTTTAGCATGTTATGATCACTCTTCCCTAGAGGATCCTTACAATGAGATTAATTAATCCCAAATCATTACACAATACCAAATCCAGAATAGACTGCTCCTGGTATTTGTCCAAATAACTATCTTTAATACATTCAATGAACTCCCTCTCGAGGCTACCCTTGCAAATTTGATTAATCTAATTTATATGAATATTAAAATCACCCATGATTATTCTCGCACTTTTCTTACAATCCCTCAGTATTTTCTGGTGAATACTGTACCTCACTGTGGAACTACTATTTACGAATCTATAGATTATTTCCATCAGGGCACCGTCCCTTGCTATTTTTTTCCACCTAGACGAATCCAAGTCTTGATCTCTAATGTTCATATTATTTCTAATTACAGCAATGATCTCTTTTTTTCACTAACAAAGCTACACCATCTCCTTTTCCTTTCTGCCTGTCCTTCTGACACACAGTATTCTTGGATCGTCCCAAACCTGCAACTAAGTCTCAGTAATTGCCATTGAATCATACTGATTCGCTTCTATTTTCATTGTTGATTCATTAATTTTATTTTAAATGCTTTGTGCATTCAGATACGAAGAATTTAAGATTTTTTCTGATCAAATGTCCCTATTCTTCGCGAATGCCTTGATGCCACGTGACATATTGCCCATTGTCCCTTTTTATTTTCTGGTAACAATAAGCCTCATTACTAACCTGCATTCTGACCTTCTTCTCGAACGTTGATTTTCCATGCCACTTGAACGTCCCTCCCCAGTATTTAGTTCAATGCCATATCTACAGCCCTAATTATGTGATTGACCAGGACTCTGCTTCTTGATACCATTTAAGGAACAGCCTAGTTCTAATGTTGACATTGTTACAGCTTGTAATGAGTTAACCCAGAGTAAGTAGTTTATATTGATCTTATTAACTCATTGAATCATCTTAAAGTCTTCAGTTTAATCACCCTTTAATTTATAGAAGGGAATACAAGTTTAGTATATGAAATCTGTTCTGCTATGCTTAACCTTTTTAGTCACATGAAGTCATCAGTCCTGTCTCCAATGATTTTTTTCCCCCCCCCAGTTAATTATCCTATCAGATTACATTTAGATTTGCTGTTTGTTTGCCCCAATTCACTTTTGAACTCATCACTATCAGCTTGGATTAGAATAATTTCACCTCCACATCAACAGGGTTTCTGTTAGTTTAAGTAGACAGCAGTTGAGTACACAGCATAAGCTAGCATTTTAGCTTTAGTATTAGTAGGAACAGTATTATGAAAAATATTATTTCAGATAAACTTGAGCAGATGTAAAGGATTCCCCAACTTATTTTACTCCAATTTTGTAAAATTTCTTTTTAATTCTTTATGCTATTTGGGTATCAGACAAGATCAACACCTGTTGTCTACCCCTGCTTTCCCTTAAGATGATGGCGAGTCATTTTCTTTAATTGCTGCAGTTCAGAGGGTCAAACAGATCAGTAACATTACCAGCATGCTACCGTTTCCTCCAAAAAGAAACTTGCATCCTTTGCCCTGACCAATATTTATCCCTGAACAAACATCACTCAAAATGGACTAACTGGCCATTCACTTCTTGAAATGTTGTACAATCTTGCCTGTACAATAACAGTCACTTTATCGCAAGTGTGTTTGCTGACACTTTGGGACTTCCCAAGGGTGCAAAAAAAATGTGATGTAACGTCAAAGCTTCACCAAACTGAAGGAAATAAGATAGGCCTAAAGAAAAATTCTGTAGAAGAGGAAGAAAGGTTTGCATTGGATAGCATCTCTCACTACCTTGAAGCCACAACTCTAACAATAGAAACACTGTAATGAAGATGGATGCAGGGGAGCAAAGATATTTATTGGGATAACATTGAGAATAATGTCTGCTGTCTAAGCTTGATAGATGGCCTTCATGGGTGAGATACAAAATGAATATTTTGCATCAGTATTAACTGTGGAGAATGAATGAAAGCTAGGGAAACAAACAGTGATGTCGTGAACACAGTCCACATCACAGAAGAAGTGGTGATGGAGGTCTTAAAACATAGCAAGGTAGATACGACCCTGTGACCTGATCAAGTATATCTCAGGACATTGTGGAAAGCTAGGAAATAAATTGTGAGACCCTTAGCAAAGAAAGTTGTATCATCATCAACAGCCACTAGTGAGGTGCTGGAAGAGTGGAGGGTGGCTAATCCTGTGCCTTTATTTAAGGAAGGCTGCAAGGCAAAGCCAGGGAACTAATAAATCAGTGGATCTGACATCAGTGATGGCTAAGTTGTTGAGGGGGTTACAAATTTCGAGAGACAAGGACTGATTAGGGTTGGACAGCACAGCTTTGTGCATGGGAAATTGTGTCACACAAAATTGGTTGAATTTTTTTGAAGAGGTGAAGGCAGAGCAATAGAACGTCTACACAGACTTTAGCAAGGCTTGTGACAAAGTTCCACATGGTAGACTGGTCGGTAAGGTTATGTCACATTGCATCCAGGGAGAGCTAGCCAAATGGATACAAAATTGGTTTGTCAGTAGGACCAGGGCAGGCCATACACAGTTATGGGGAGGGCCCTGGAGAATGATGTCAAACAGAGAGACCAAGGGGTTTAGGCACATAGTTCCTCAAAAGCAGCATCACAGGTAAACAGGGTGGTGAAGAAAACATTTGGCACACTTGGCTTTCATCGGTCAGAACACTGATAACAGAGTTGGGATATCATATTGCAGCTATACAGGACGTTAGTGAGGATACTTTTGGAGTACTGCATACAGTTCTGGTCACCCTGCTATAGGAAGGATATTATTAAATTGGAAACAGTGCAGGAAAGATTTACAAGGATGTTACCGGGATTTGAGTTAGAAGGCTTCGAGTCATAAGGAGAGCTGGATAGGCTGCGACTTTTTCCCCCTGGAGTACAGGAGGATGAGGGATGACCTTCGAGAGGTTTATAAAATCATGAGGAACATAGATAAGGTGAATAGCAAAAGTTCTTTTCTCTATGGTAGAACACAGCTTTCAGGTGAGGGGGGAGGAAGATTTAGAAGGAACCTAAGGGGCAATATTTTCAAACAGAGGGCAGTACGTATATGGAATAAACTGCCAGAGGAACTGATAGATATGGTACAGTCACAATGTTTGAAAGACATTGGACAGGTATTTGAATAAGTTTAGAGTAATATGGGCCAAACACAAGCAAATGGAACTAGTTCAGTTTGGGAAACCTGGTGGGCATGAACGAGTTGGACTGAAAGGTCTGTATCCGTGCTGTACGACTATATCTGAAAGTGGTGATATTTTGAATTGAGAAACTAACTAATGTGCATCAAATGGTGTAGGTCAAATTCTTAAGTAGTGACTAAAAAATACGTCATTGGCTGTAAAGCCTTTGAAATCTCTCGGTTTGTGAAAAATTCTAGAAAAATGCAAAACTAATTTAATCCAGAATTTTACAATGTAATCAGAACATCGGTTACTTTTAGAAATATAGGTTATTTAACTGCTGTTTCTTGGATTTAAAGAATTAAAACTGATCTGCCATGATGATTTTTGGCTGAAAAAGACTAGGCATATTTAATGATTCATTATTTAATTTGTACATACAAACATTTCACATTGACTGCTTTCTACAGACAAGCTGTGGCATTTTCAACAGAGCCACATAAACAAAACAATGCAAAAATACTGTTATTCCTACTCACAAAACAAACCATCCCAGACTGCAGTTCCCCATTCACAAGTATGGTTTATGCAGGCCAACAGATAATGCCCCAAAGTTATCACTCAAGTGAATCTAGAGCATAATCATAGCCATTATACATGGAGTGATATTTAGCATCCAAGATCTGAAATTCAAGGATTCTTTGGCTTAGGTAAATGCTCAAGTCACCATTTTACATTAGTGCAAATGGGCACAGGATCATACTAATGTTGAAAAAAATCTTTTCAAATGAGGCTGTCACATGTGCCATTATCTGTGCAAGTCCAGATTGCAGATGCCAGCTCATGTAGTGCAGATCATTGATGTCATCCACAGGACCACCATCTTTAAACAGCAGTCTTTAGCCCTTTCCAACAATGCACTTCCCTTTAACCGACCCCTCCCCTTTCATTCTTTTTCTTTCCAAATGTGCTGCAGCCATTGACATTGGGACACCAAGCAGCATCACGTTTCTGGTACCCATTTACTTCTGGAAAAAATGGGTATTGCTGAATGGCACTGCCCAAAACAGAGCGTTTTCTTGTCTAATGTTCATACATGGGCATTTTACAGGCCAAAAAATCAAGTAGTCAATTTGGCTGCTTAACCTGGTCTGTGAGAAGCCATACTGATTGTAGGCAACACCTTAATCCAATGAGTGGTATGTTTTCCAAATGCTTAGCAGATGTACACAGATACAAAATGAAACTCCAACATTCCTAGATCATGCTTGTTGTATTAGATGTTGAGTGGACAATGGTCACACACTGAATTTAAAATCTTCAAAGACATGCACCCCTTGGGGACTCAACTGTTATCGGATTTATCGGATGTCTGCATCTCAGTCCCTGTAAAGATAATGTCACAACTGGCCTTGTCTAAGTCCTAAGAAATTGAGCAAATCAGAGCTATGTACAAAAGGCCACAACAACTTGCAAATTGGTCCATGGAATTTTAAGAAGAATAACTGCAACTTAAAAGACTCATTATAAAAGCTGTGCAAGACAATGCTATGCAGGATTATTTGCCACACTGCACCTTAATAACTCTATTGTCCAAATTGGTCATTTTACTTGATAAATTGATAATTTCCATTTGCTAAAGGAAAGTGAATTTGTTTTGTTGTTTCCCACTGAAAGTCCAGCTGTTTAAGGGGTAAAGCCATAATTTCCCTATAACTGTATTGAAGTTGGTGGTGATGGGGCAGGGAGCACTGAAGAATACAGAGATGAGGGACGGAGTTTTCACCCATGTTTCAACATAGTTTAAACTCTTCACTGAGAAACAATTCTTGTCTAGCAGGTTATACACTAAGAGGGATCTTGTTTTAGTTGTGGCCATTGACAAAAAATAAATTATTCCACTTACTCCATGTAAGTACTTGGAACGAAAATACCTTTTGGTCCCCCTCTGCTTATCTGATCCATTGGGTGCTGTGACAAAAAAGACTACCATAATTGAGAAAAAAAAATCTTCTCCACTTCCCTGAGACAATCAAATAAGCTCCATTAATAAAGTAGTTATTCAAGATGTATCACTCAAAATTCGAAATTATTGAAAGGATTTTCTCTTTCAAAAGCTTATTTTTAAAAGAAAGCCAGTTTACCTCCTGTCTCAAAACACTATTTTGGAGACCTTGTTAAGGATCTGTTTTAAAAAAAAGTCATATTTCATCAAAACTATTACCTTAAGAGGTAATATCTGCAGTGCTATGTGGAAAAAGGGCAGGAGAGAACAGAGACACAATGGAACGAGTGCCCCACTTATATGCTGTATTTTATGAATACTTTGAAATGGGAAATATCAGGTAAAAAAGGAACACTGTGCCTTATAGATCTGAGACCTCCTTTCCCTCCCACTCCCAACTTATTTTCGTCTCTGTGAATAAGCCCAACGTATTGATGAGAAAGAATACCAGTCAACACTGCTGACTTCCACCCATTGACGACAGGAGCTACCACTGATTGCAAAGATCTAAGAACTGGTTCTAAAACATAATGCAAAATCTAAGTAACAGTTACCACAAGTAATATAGTAAAAGATTTGCATATCTGTGTACTTACCAACTCCTCCCCAATTTCTAATAGAAACTCTGGGTTACTCACATCTGCTCTCCACTGGTCATACCACATCACTACTAGCAGGAGAGTGTTGTTACAGAGAAACAAGTTTTAATGAACAGTTTTTAAATATGGAAATAGTTTATAATAGGAAAGAAGTCCAATTTTACAAATGTATCCTGATTTAATTATTCTTCCAGCCTTCAAGTTCGCTGAAAACACTTGAGTGCAATGTCACAGAATAGATTAGTACTTGTAGATTTTGTTGAATGCAGTAGAAACACATTTTTCTTAAAGACTGACGTTGAGGAACACACACACACACACACACACACACACACACACACACACACACACACACACACACACATACTCCTCAGTTAAAGTATTTTTGCTGCCAAGACATCAAGGCAGCTATGAAATTGAGAAAAAAAAAATTCAATTCAACTTGACAAGTAACAATTGAGAAAATTGTTAAGTCACAACGCAAACATTTGAGCAACATCTGTGTGTTTAATTATTTGCCTCATTTCAAACATCTTAAGAAACACAAAGTAGTGGAAGGTTGAATAATCATCTGTAACCATTGCTACTGAGGCTCACTTCAGACGGCCAGATCTTCCTTACAAAATAGTATGAATCCAAAGATGGGGATTGCTCACAATTTAATTTTCACCCCCCCACCCCCCCCCCCCCCCCTTCATTTTTGGAAAACGTCCAATACTCCAGTCTTTCAACGTTATTGGAATTATTTTGTTTTAAGTTAGTTCTTACTACACTCCTTCATGTTAAGTCAGTTGTGCCCTTTCATACTTTTTTTGCAGCGCTTTCTGGCTGCAAACACATGTGGGACCTCTGAAATTCTCACTCCTAACCTGACAATCAGTGACTTTAATTGTCTGCAATGGCATTAAGAGTGGTAACAACAGACAAGAGTGACCTTTCTGGACAGCTGGAAGTTAGACAACTTTTACTGTTTTTATAAACATCTATATATAATTTATATAATTATATAAAAATATAAAATTAGCAATGACCATAAATTTATTTTCTTCATATACTGTGTCATCCCTACTCAGTGGTTCTCTAGACCAGTGATTGTAAATAATATATATATTTTTAAATCCCTTCGAGTTACACCACATTAACTGGATTAACCCAGTACTATCTGATAACGAATGGGTGCTATACAGTGTTGCTATACAGTGTTAAACAGCAAGTGAATAAAATCTGAGCACACAGAGGCAAAGGCAATCAAGACACCTCAATATCTTCCTTTATTAAAAAAAAACTCATCCTCTCCACATCTTTTTTCTCTTAAAAGGCTTTGGTATGAAATGGGTGAAATGAGCCAATACTTGATGTTAGAGTCCTGCAGGTTCGACCTGCCAACCAGCCACACAGTCTCCAGCAGAATGGCTGCTGGAGAGTCAACCAACAAAAGGATAGCTCAAACAAAATGCCAAGACTTTGAATGTTCACCAGCACTATCCACTTCCTAGCTTTCCGTCCAAGTAGAAGCAGCTACAATGGTTTAATAAAAGCAGTTAGCTAGTGACAGAAGAAAATTACAGAGTGGGGGGGGGGGGGGGGGGGGGGGGGGGAGTTGTCGAACTTAACCGCTTGTCAGATGCATTCCTGCCCTCAGACTGGGAGACTTTAGAAGTTCAGTGGTTCTAAGCTTAGAAACCCACAGCAGCAACAACAGTGACTGGACTGGTGCAGTACAAGTTGCTGAAGCAACACGCAGCAGCTAATATTCTAAAAGCAGCAAAAGTAAAATCAAATAAAGCTATGGGTCTTCCAGATATCTGGAGTCCAACACATTGCACACAATCATCTTCAGGTTTGCATGGCAGTGACTGTTTCGTCTCGACTCAACACACAGATCAACTTGCTCATGAGTTACCAAGAAATTCCACATATCCTGATCATTTCAAACCAAACAATAAGCATTGTACCTTCCTCTACATTACATTCAACCTACAATAAACAGGAGCCCGCCTTTTTCTTACTGAATGAAATTTCCAGCTGCAAGCACCTTCCACATGAAAATAAGACCATTTCCAGGAGCTTCTACTGCAGTTTTTGGTCAGCTATGTTCCAAATATAACAGCACTAGGAATTTCCTGGTCCTCAGTTAAATAATCATGACATACAAAGTAAGAAAAAATGGCTGCACTTACGTACAAATCTGGCAGTGGTTCACTCTCCCCATTTAGCTTGCCTTCAATTGTTCCCAATGCCAGCTCCGAACCACCAGATGCAAACACCTATGTTTATAATACTGTAAAATATTAAACCATCTCCCTAGCTTGTAAGTGGCAACACCATATTCAGCCCAAACAGTAGGCAGTTTCATGACAGGCATTATGCTGAGTTGGCGGCTATTAAGGAAGGGATCCCACAAGCTTTGCAGGCCACAAGAGATCCTGATTCAGAAAGAAAGAGAAAGTCATGTCTACGAGGCTCCTCTCAGTTGAGTTGGAGATGAGCGAAGTTGGTTCCAGAACAGACCGTTTGATATATTATTCCAATAAGGAAATTATGGTGGGCTGAATGTAATATTATATGGGAATTCAACTGCATTGGGAGGAAACTACAGAAGAATCGCAACATATGCCATGAACACATTTGCATCCTAAACAGCAAATGTCTGCCTACATGATGGTTAGCACTGCAGTGACCTTGTAGTCTGCTAGGACAAAGAGTCCAACATGCAAGATAACCCAAATGATGTGAAAATCTTTGTTTAAACAATCCAGGAACCAGCTTCATAAAGTAGAATCAGATAAAACAACAGCAAGCCATGAAGCCAATCACTGTTTTGAAGCTGGTGGAAGTCACTATTTGTGGGTCATTATATTCTGCATATACCATCAATGTAGCCAGAAGTTCCCAGCTCACTGTAGAAACATGCCTGACTTTGAAGAGTCGCAGGAGCAGACTCCACACCCCTCTCTCTACTTCCACTAGTAAAGCTCACTAGCTGTCACAGTAATGATTGGCCCCATCTGTAGCTCTTTTCATTATATCTGGTCATTATGTATGCAGAACCTTGTCCCGTTCTGTCAAGTCATACTTAAAATGGTTGACTGTGATCAACTTTGTCTTATCACAGGCTCCAGCCGTATTGGTGTATATATACACACACACACACACACACACACACACACACACACACACACACACACTCACATGCGCAGAGCAAGAATAGCTTCATCAACTCTCTTATAACCTCACAACAACTTAATTTTTCTACAGCGATTCATACAGTGGTATGTACAGCGGGCAGGCACTAGGTCTGAACCCAAATAGCGAAGAGTCAGGTTAGCTCCAACCATGAATTGTGCAGTTCCGGGCCAAGTGGCAGGCAGGAGCGAATTCTGTTCCCTTACTCATTGACCGTCCTTGAATGGTATCTTTCACTAATTAACTATACAATCACTATAAAATACTGATTAGGAATGCTATTATACAGTGTCCTCTCACAAAGTGCTTTATGTAGCCCATCTCTTAGAATAAAGGTGATTGTCTCTTTTGTTCACATTCCAGGTGGGTGAGCCACAGAGGCAAATGGCGAAGTGAAACCAATCTCGGCAGCGGATGGTGAAGTTGCAACATAAGGCCCTGATGGAGGCACAGTCTGTGGAGGGCTGCTATTCACACATTCCAGGCTGAAACAAACACAATAAAAAAAAGTAGAGGTGTTGTTAGGATTGGTTCACTGGCACTGTTGGAGGAAGGACCTAAACACACTTCCTCTGGCTTTCCTCCCAAATTTCCCTTTCCTTCTCCCAATTAAAGGATTGATATCTTTTGTATTTAACTTTTGTAGTGGGTATCTTTTGCAATAAATTTCCAAGGGTCTTCACAGAAACATTATCAAACTAAATTTGACCCTGAGCCACATCTGGACACATGCTAGCAGATAACCAAAGACTTGGTTAAAGGATTTGAGAGTTTGATCTGTAAGGTGGAGAGGGGAGGAAGCCAGGTTGAAGCAAGTAATTCCAGTGCTTAGGCAGAGCTAACTGCAGGGATCACCATCAATGGCAAGTAGCTATTTAACAGTCAGGGGCAAAAGACCAAAATTGAAGCACTGAGATCTCAGAGGGTTGAAGGTGATTACAGGGACAGCCACCACCTCCATTTTTATGGCAATTTTATATCCAGAATGGGCACCAATACCTCCCTGGTTCCTTACCCCAATTCCTCACCCAAGTTTTCTGGTAATAAGAAACAAGAGCTGTGGTCAATTTTCACCTGCTCCAGCACTGAAGCAATTGTAGTTCAGTCAAACCCACAAGTTTTAGGAGAGTGGGACAACAGACTAGCTTCATTATGGATGACTTAAGCCAACATCTGGCTTAGGAGCCAGTCAATTAGGGGAAGGGAACAGAGCAGGAAATAAGTCAGACAGTCTGCCCCTTCTAGTGTCCCCTATTAATAAACTTTAATGGATAGATATCAGAAAAGACCAAGATCTGTTGAGCTTGTAAGGCACTTTGCTTTTGATGTTAACATGAACTCAGATGTGCTGTGCAGGAACAACCAGTGCCTCTGGGACAAGAGAAAATAGAAAATGACATTGAATAAATGTTGCCAACTGTCAATCTTACACTCACTCAAAACATGCCACTTATTAATAGGTTCCCAATGCATCAGAGGAAGTGTCAGTAGAGGGTGTAAGATATCTATCTGGGTGAAATGCACCAGAACTTTGGGTACAGTTTATATCATTTCTACTAGAGAGAAACAACCTGTGTTCTGCATACCTGTGTGAAAGCAACGGTGTTAGCACAGGGGTCTCAGTATTCCCGATCCCGGGAACGCCACTGACAAACAATTTCTTTGGAGGAGAATCCACTTCCATGTCGCCTGTAGGAAGAAGCAAAGACTATGAACAGAGAGCACGATACAGAGAGAGAGACAGAGAAAAAGAAAGAAAGTGAGAGAGAGAGAGAGAAGAAAAGGAAAGAGAATACAGCACACACAAGTTTTTTTAAACTTCAGCAATAGTGTTAAAAAGTTAAGGCCTCAAGTTGTAATGAGTGGCAGGCACTTAAATTTAATTTCATTGGGTCCTGCACAGGTATCAGTACTATGGAACTCTGGTATTTTTTTCCTGTCACACTCTGTTACAGATGTCACTGGTTCATTGTTGCAAAATGATTCAAGTGGATAAGCCTACAGACGTAAATATACAACTTGTACCAGAGGACTGGTTAAGGTTTATGCAATGCTCAAGTAAAGGTGGCATCAGGATTTTAATACTTTGCCATGTCACCTTCATTAGGAAGATGATGATGAAGCAGTAACATCACTGGACTAATGATCCAGAGGCCCAGGTTAATGCTCTGGGGACACAGATTCAAATCCCAATACAACGGAAGGTGGAATTTAAATTCAATTAACCAAACTATGTGGAATTCTGGTCTCTATTATAATAATCATGAAACCATCGCTGACTGTTGTAAAAATGCATCTGGTCCATTAATGACCTTTCAAGGAAGGAAATCTTCTGTCCTTACCTCATCTGATCTACATGTGATTCCAGGTCCTTTACAACGTCACTGACTCTTAATCACTCACTGACATTTCTGATGTATATTTTTAATATGCTGATTAAAAGTCTTATGAAATTCATCTCCAGCACTGTTTCAAAGCCATTTCTGAACTTGTTTGAAGGAAATTTTTTATATAATCATTGCGACAGCATAGATAAGAACTGCCAGTTTCACAGAAGAGTCATTATGGACTCTTCCCCCCCACCATCTCTCTCCTCTTCTCCACCCCACCCCTGGTCCTCAAAGGTGCTGCCAGACCTAATACTTTATGGTTTTGTTACAGACAAGAACTGAATGGGAAACAGTTCTCAATAAGCAATAAATACGGCTGATAAAAAAAAAAGTTTGGACTCAAATTAGCTTTTCAAATAAAAATTTAAAAGATCAAGACTCTAGTAAATGCTGGTGTGCAGTGGGACTATTGTGTCCTTGTATGTGAATTACAGCTCCAGTACAGCAAGCAATTATGAAAGCAAAATTGTTGGCCTTTATTGCAAGAAAATTGGGAGGATAAGGGTAAGAAGGTGTACTGCTATTCTACAAACTTTGGTGAGACCATACTTGAAGTATGATGTAATTATTAATGTCCTCACCCAGGAAGGATTTATTTACCTTTGAGTGGGAGCAATGAAAACTCAAATTAAATTCATGGAATTAGAGGATTGTCCTGTAAATAGAGATTGAGGAGAATAGGTCTACATTTTCCCCAAGTTTAAAAGAAAAATGAATTAATTCCCCGAGGTTATAAAATTCTTAAGAGGACTTGTCATATTGAATGCTAGGAAGAACGTTCCTCTGTCTATAGAATTTAGGTCAAGTTCTGAAGAACAGCTACTGGAGTCCTTTGGGTTTTTTGAATTTAGGTCAAATTTTGGAGGGACTGGGAGCAGTCTCGAGATAAGGGCCGAAAGAACTGCAGATACTGGAAATCAAAAACAGAAACAAGAACAGAAGTTGCTGGAAAAGCTCAGCAAGTCTGACAGCATCTCTGGAGAGAACTCACAGATAACATCTGGGTCCAGTGACCTAACAGTGTCCGGTGTTTTGAAGGTTTTTCTAACCATGGATGCCACCTGCCTTGCTCATATTTACTGCACTTTCTTTTCCTTTCTCTTGAAATCTGCAATTTTTTTTGTTCAAAAATACCAGAGAAAAAGATTTATAGAAGAAACTATTAACAATTCAGAATTGGGTGCTAGCACACAGCACCAGTCCCATGCCATGCAGGTTGCAAGTTCTGCACTAATGTTGGAAATAAAGTCAGTCCACAGCTGAAGTAGAAAGGCAGGATCAAGTTTTGTTATCGTGAGAGATCCCTCCCGAATTGCTGACCTTTCCTTCTTGTTACAGATGCTGATGGATTTGCTATATAATTCTTGCAGCTTCCTCCCTATTTTTGCACTGGGATCACTCTTTAGGTCCTGCTTTTTTAGTAAATGCTTAGAGAATCAAAGGGGAGAAAACCCTCATGTATAGAATGGTTACAGCAGAAAAGGGGGCCATTCTGCTAGTTGTGTTTCACTGGACTGCCTCCTCCCTGCAGCCCTGCATAATCTTCCTTTTCAGGTATTCATCCACATCCCTCTCAAATGCTTCAGTGGAACAGACCTAAGTCTAACCGTATCGCCATCCCCATACTCTCAGGTAAAACATTACAGACCCCAACCCACCACGGCACGGACGTGTTTCTCTATAGATCACTTTTGCTCCTTTAATCAGTTACCTTACATCTGTGCCTTCTGGTTCTCGATCCTTCCACCAATGAGAACGGTTTCTTCTTCTCTACTCTAACCAGCCCCTATGATTTTGAACACCTCTGTTAAATCTATTCGAGCTTCTCTTCTCCAGTGTTAAACCTCCCAACCTCACCAATCTAAATGTAACGCTGAAAGTTCCTCATCTGAGAAACCATTCCTATATTAAGTTGTTTAATAAAGCAAAAATATCTACATTCAGTGTGGATGAACCCTGTTCATTTGAGGAGTGAATTATAGTAAGGACGCACCTATTCTATCCAGAAGTAGAACCTGAATTTCAACTTTTAAACTTAAAAGGTGACAGGTACCAAATGAGCTAAGCTGAAACACATGATCAACAAGTAAAAGAAAGTTGTGTGATAGTACACAACTTAAATATTGCTGAAGCTTTTCATCTCACACTTATCAGGACAAATGCAAGAATATCAAGCTTCAAACGACGACAAAAATTAAAGAAGAGGGTGCCAATTGGTTAGAAAGTTGGTGAGGTATTGCCAACAAATCAATATCCTTTTCCGTCGTGTAAATTGATGTGATCATTTGAAATTTGGCATTCTTGCGTCTATCCCCACAAGTCCAAGATGAAAAGTTTCAACAACATGGTTCGTTTAACAGCAAAAGTTTAAATTTAAAGTGTCTATTATTAAAAGTGTAATTTATACTTGCGTTTTGAAGTAGTATTATGGAAGATTCCTTACCTTTCCTCTTCAATGGCCCCAAGGCACTGGGTCGTATAGCAACACTCGGGCTGACACTTCTCCTGCTGTAAAAGCAAAGACAAGTTCAAATCTGGGCAAGCACTGTTCAATGAGCCACACTCACCCACAACGTGTTACAGACTGCTGTGAATGGCTGCACTGAACTGTCAAGGCATACTATACATTGAACCAGTGTTAATGAAAGTTCTGATCCCAGTATAAGGGTGTACACCCTCCCTATAAAA
Source organism: Stegostoma tigrinum (assembly GCF_030684315.1). Taxonomy (NCBI): domain Eukaryota; kingdom Metazoa; phylum Chordata; class Chondrichthyes; order Orectolobiformes; family Stegostomatidae; genus Stegostoma; species Stegostoma tigrinum. Next base: position 3,658,824 of record NC_081398.1, read on the forward strand.
ATCAATGCACCTATGCGCAGCAGACTTTGCCCAAGGAACAAGGGGCAATTCGGGAGAAGTAATGCTACAGTGCATACAACAGACACCATACAAGACAGGAAGAATGAGCTCAATGACAGTGGACAGCTTGCAGGTTAAGAACTAGGAGGTGTGATCAATCTTGCTTTGTGTACGTGTGGATCAAAAGGCATTAGAAAACATGAACAAGGAGCACTTTTTAAAGAGGCAAGGAATTTCTCAGACTGCAGGACCTTGTAACATTTGTATATAGACTCAAATCCAAAAGAACTGCGGACGCTGTTAATCAGAAACAAAAACAGAAGTTGCTGAAAAAGCTTAACAGGTCCGGCAGCACCAGTGACAAGAAATCAGAGTTAATGTTTCCAGTCTAGTCACCCTTCCTCAGGATATATATAGACTGCTGTCCTACCCAAACTCTCAAATGCCCAACCTTCCAGGGCAGGACACAGAAAATGCTCTGAAGCTTTCCCTGAAATGTAGCAGCATTGACATTAATGATTGGGAGGAACTTGCTAGCAACCAGGGTTTGAGTGAAGTATTGCTAGCAACCATTTAGGACGGTGACAACTTGTCCATCAGCTATAGCTGACTGAGTCACAGCATCGTAAGTGAGGAGGCATGGCAGCAACAGCAGAGGAAGGAAGGAAAGAAAACAAGCAAATGCTGCATTCCAGGTCCCGCTACCTTGTGGACATTCTGCCGTCCACTCCCAAAGATTAGTGAGTCGACAATCGGCCTGTCCAGTCACACAAGGATGTATGTCAGAAACTTAACACCTTCATCAATATCACTTCGAATCAAGATCCCTCTGACAACTGACCTATCACTGCCCTTCAACTTTTTCTCATGTACACTAAACTGTACTTCTAGCTTGTGCGTGATTGCCATTCCTGCTGACACAATGTTTTGTCACACTTAGATCAACATTTAAATGTGGAAATTCCCCGTATAAAAATCAAGCAACCAAATCTGCTTGCAAGCAAGTGCCTATAAATGTTACGGAAACAGGCACTCATACTAGTAGCATGAGGCCATTCAGCCCTTCCAGCCTGTTCTACAATTCAAGTAGATTATAGCTGGCCTGCATTTTAACAAAAACTGAATTAAGACACAAATCAGAAATGATCAAATCTACTCACTGGTATGTAAAACCTACATTCAGCAAGATACGAGAAAATGGCACACGTCCTTTTCTTGTAATTACTGGTGATGACAGAGAGATTGGTATTCAGAGCCCACAGTCGTAATGTTAACACATCCTCAGTACTCAGCAATTTAAAGGTACTGTCAGACTATTTGGCACAATGTATTGAAAGAGGGGCATGTCCTTGCAGGATATGATTAAAGTTGCCCACTGATCTCTGACACTCAGCATGTAATGGGATTTTGCACAGCTTGGGAGACTGAAAGACATGATGACAATACTCAAGACTGGCTGCACAAACAGTACTAATGATTGAAGAAAACTTTATTAATTCCAGGAAAATAAGCCTGCTTAGCACACAGCTTGGTGGTAAAACTATCATGGCTTAGCGCCTTAGACTCAGGAGAATTTCTGGTGATACATGCATTGTAGAAAACTTGTAGGGCCCTCATGACGGCTGAGGACGAACGAAGCAGGGGCTTTGGCTTCTCCTGCAATATCTATTCTCAATGACATTAGGAGAAAGGGTTTCAGATTTATACTTCAAACAAAGCCCACACCACCAGATTTGAAAACAGACAGGAAGCAAAACACAGTCTAAAATGAGAAAGTAGTAACTCCATGAGTTATCATTCCATGGAGCTCTAAGAGTCCATCAATTCCTCTCACCTTGCAATACGTCGAGTGGGACTTGGAGAGGAATTTGGGGTGATGCCACCTTTGGGTATCAGAATCAGCTGTGAAGATGAGAAATACTGCTGTAAAACAAGGAGGCAATCATTAGCTTAAAACAAACAGTTATCCTGCTGCACTCCTTGATTACCTTGGGCTCTTTCATTGACTGGTGTCTAATTCTTGTTTTGAAAGTGACAATTGAATCTGCCTTCGTCACATACGTCAGCAGTGCATCCAAGATTCTAACTATGCATGGTATGGTTTTCTCCTTGGTCACCACTCCTTCTTTAGCCAAACAGTTTAAATTGGTGACTTATTGTTCATGAGAATGGGCAAGAGAAAACTCTGTCCAGACTCCTTAAAGGTTCATTGTTACCATCTTTTTCCTGAAGACAGGGACTAGTTTAGTTTGGGAAACTGGGTCAGCATGGATGGGCTGGGCAAAAGGTCCTGTTTCTATGCTGTATGACTCCATGATGTAAGCGGCTATTTTGGATCACCAGGAATAGTTTAATTTGGAGTCCCCATTGCTTATAGGTGCAAGGCTACTTCTGGCCACTAGGTGGCACATATAAAGCTGCACCCAGCTGAATGAGAGATAATGGGAACTGCAGATGCTGGAGAATTCCAAGATAATAAAATGTGAGGCTGGATGAACACAGCAGGCCAAGCAGCATCTCAGGAGCACAAAAGCTGACGTTTCGGGCCTAGACCCTCACAAAAGCTGACGTTTCGGGCCTAGACCCTGTCTGCTTTCCGGAGAGACCACTCTCTCCGTGACTCCCTTGTTCGCTCCACACTGCCCTCCAACCCCACCACACCCGGCACCTTCCCCTGCAACCACAGGAAATGCTACACTTGCCCCCACACCTCCTCCCTCACCCCAATCCCAGGCCCCAAGATGACATTCCACATTAAGCAGAGTTTCACCTGCACATCTGCCAATGTGGTATACTGCATCCACTGTACCTGGTGTGGCTTCCTCTACATTGGGGGAACCAAGCGGAGGCTTGGAGACCGCTTTGCAGAACACCTCCGCTCGGTTCGCAATAAACAACTGCACCTCCCAGTCGCAAACCATTTCCACTCCCCCTCCCATTCTTTAGATGACATGTCCGTCATGGGCCTCCTGCAGTGCCACAATGATGCCACCCGAAGGTTGCAGGAACAGCAACTCATATTCCGCCTGGGAACCCTGCAGCCTAATGGTATCAATGTGGACTTCACCAGTTTCAAAATCTCCCCTTCCCCAACTGCATCCCTAAACTAGCCCAGTTCGTCCCCTCACCCCACTGCATCACACAACCAGCCCAGCTCTTCCCCTCCACCCACTGCATCCCAAAACCAGTCCAACCTGTCTCTGCCTCCCTAACCGGTTCTTCCTCTCACCCATCCCTTCCTCCCACCCCAAGCCGCACCCCCATCTACCTACTAACCTCATCCCACCTCCTTGACCTGTCCATCTTCCCTGGACTGACCTATCCCCTCCCTACCTCCCCACCTATACTCTCTCCACCTGTCTTCTTTACTCTCCATCTTCGGTCCGCCTCCCCCTCTCTCCCTATTTATTCCAGTTCCCTCTCCCCATCCCCCTCTCTGATGAAGGGTCTAGGCCCGAAACGTCAGCTTTTGTGCTCCTGAGATGCTGCTTGGCCTGCTGTGTTCATCCAGCCTCACATTTTATTATCCCAGCTGAATGAAACAACTTTCTAGACACAGAAAACAGAATAACTTCTACCAAAACTAATGACTTAAAGTGATCCAGATAAGCCCATGCAGCGATTCCCCAGGGGGCAGCATGAGGGAAGAGATAGTCAATATGGGAGGCAATAGCCTCATGGTATTACTGGTAGACCATTAATCCAGAGACCCAGATAATGTTCTGGGGACTCAGGTTCGAATCCCGCCATAGCAGATGGTGGAATTTGAATTCAATAAATATCTGGAAGTAAGAATCTAATGATGACCATGAATCCATTGTCGACTGTCGGAAGAACCCATCTAGTTCACTAATGTCCTTAGGGAAAGAAATTGCCATCCTTACCTGGTCTGGCCTACATGTGGCTCCAGACCCACAGCAATGTGGTTGACTCTTAACTGCCCTCTGGGGCAATTAGGGATGGGCAATAAATACTGGCTAGCCAGTGACCCCCTCATTTGGTGAATGATTAAAGGAATAAAAAATCCCAAATGCACCATGTGCCACATAGCTCAAATGAAGCTAAAGCCAGTTCGCAGTGAGGGAGTTCCAACATTTTTCCCTGTACCAAAATATTACGTGCTTCTTGCAACCTCAAACAACTTCTCTGATAAAAATGGCAAGGGCGCCAAACATCTTATGAAAACTGTCAGCAAGCTGCTTGTTTGTCTCTGCAACCAGGAAACAGTGCAACATTGCAAATGACGATTGCATACAAAGCACGAGTATGACAACTGTGACCTGGTGGGTAGCACTGCCTCTCACCCGAATCAGAAGGTCATAGATTAAAAACCCACTTCACAGGCTTTGAAACATAATCCACAGCAACAATGAACAAAGTGCAGAACTGAAACAGAGCTACACTTCCATGTTTCAATGAAATTTAAGCATGATTTCTAATGTTATTTTTGGAAAATTTAGCAAAGATGACCTGTAGGGCTGAAAACCCCAGAGCGATCAAGTTCACATTAAAATTGGCCAAACAAGATATTGATGCTTACACGTAACCGAAATAAGTGATTGGTGGCTTAGGAATAGATTAAACACAATGCACAAACAAGCATGTCTTCATCACGTGACACTAAAAAAGGGCCAACTCAGACTGGTAAGCAGTGAGAGAACTCCTGTAGGTGTGTACACAGCACTATCAACATGCCAAATTCTGTTTTCACTCCATCTGCTGCTTATCGCTATTCCTGCCAGATCTGCTGTCACATTGTGTCATACTCATCTGTTTTATGCCACCTTCGCATCCACTAAAAATTGCCTGCAACCGATCTGGAGTACACATTGCCCTCCTAGGTCAACTCCTCTTTCTGCTGTCATCCACGTTGCCCTCCAGGAGCAATCCCCCTAGCTTTTAGCACTGATTGCATAATTGAAAAACTGATGTTTGCATTTCTAGATATCAACTTTTAAGTGTTTTTTTCATTCTTGCAATATTAAACCAATTTTTATTTGCTTTACAGCCTGTACATGGAATGTTTAGAATACATCTCTGCATCCACATTCCAAACATCTATTATTTTCTTCTATCAACCTCAATCTCTACATTTATGGTGGATATGGGAAAGTGGATAGGGCACAGGATGTTTCTTCCTCATCACAAAATTGAGTCTTATTGTTGTTAACACATCCTTCATCTTTACAAAATTACTCCCAGTGTTCTCTATATTTCTTCTCAATTCTCCTGTCATTCCATACTAAAAAGTTTTGCATTCACACAGAGCCTTTTACAAACAAAAGACAGAGTCACAGAGCTGTACAGCATAGAAACAGATCCTTCAGTCTAATTCGTCCACGCCAATGAGATACCCCAAATTGATCCCAGTGTTTTCCAGCCTTTACTGAAAATGTTTGTAAAACAAGAAACCCAGCAGCTAATATCTGCACAGCAAGCTCCCACAATATCTTAATGACCAACCTCTTTCTGTGATATTGGCAAAGGAATAAATGTTGGCTTGGACACACCCCTGTTCATCTTTGAAAAAGTGGCTGGGGATGATTCACTTCTTCTCAGGAGAACAAACCGCCTCGGTTTAACAGCTAATCCGCAAAGAAGAATATTTAAAGTGAAGAAGTTAAGAGGAGGTATTTGAATCACCCTGGACTTCTCAAACAGCTCAATAAACTTAATGATCTGATACTTGCTAACTTGATCCACAATGTCACAAGGCTTCATGAATGAGCCAAAAGCAGAAAATACATTTAAGTTAGTGTGCTTGACTGCATCACTTTGCTTATTTTACAACTCTTCCACAGATGTAGAAGCTCATGGGAGGTACCCTGTTGCAACCCATGAACAATATTTATGCATCAGGATATATTACAGGATTAGGTTGTGTGCAGATTGAGTGCCAGTTTTCCTGTACAACGACAGGGGAGGTACTTCTCAAGTTCTTCTGTGGCGACAAAACTGGCTTGGGTACATCCTGAGGTTGTGAAAGTTGCTGCAGAGACACAGGTCTTCCTTTCTTTCCCAATTCATTGCCCACCTTCCTCCCTACCAACCAAGGTCTGGTTAATGGCTACAAGTATTTCAACCAACGTTACAAACCACCTTCCAAGTCTGAAGGGGTCAAGTCCATAACTGCACTGCCAGATGCTTTTCACAATGCAATTGATTAAAAATGTCATACAGTTACGTTCACATACTGGGGAGATGTTACAGCATGGGCTGATGGGCCTAAAGAAGGAACATTACACCATTGTGACTTTTCTGTTTCACTGTGCCAAGATCAGCTCAACCATGAATTATAATGTGAGGTGTGCGAGTACCGCCAATTTCTAATTTCCCTCAACTGCACTCCGCAGTACTGCAGCAGGAGTTTCAACGTGTTCAAATTTACAACATGGAATTCGAATTCACAACTTTGGGATTCAGAGGCAAAAGTGCTTCCCAAATGCTTTTGGGTGACGTTTGCAAATGAGAGCTGTTGTATCCCTGAATGCAAACTCAAAGCAATGCAAGGCTGTCACAAACTCAACACAGTCTCTTCTTAAAAGCAGCAAAAGAGCCAAATAGCTGGCATAACTGAAATTAATACATCAACTACCATCCCTACCTTGCCAATCCGTGTTGGAGAAGGAGAAGGAGAGAGGGGAAAAATATCCTCTCTCCGCAAAGTCAAAATCTGGTCCTCCGACTCAGCAGTCACCATCTGATCACACTGCAAAAGAGACATTAGCACCAGATAGCCAGTATAAACATCACCCTCTGCCCCATATCTTTCAGGTAAAACCCCATCACCACGCATCAAATCACCATTTAAGTTCACAATTTAACCAAGTCAGATGATCATGTGTTACAATCTTCAATCACCTTCAGACACTGATAAACAAGGAAGGAAATAGATAAAAGTAACATACTTTCCAGTGCTACTTCAGATGTGCTGCCTATCGAGCAACACAGGGCTCAAGTCAAGTCACCATAGTTTTACCAGACCATGGGGTTGGTCTCTCTTTAGAGAGAGAACTGCTGGTAGTTTAACCTGACAGTCACCACACAGGCGGGGGAAAAAAAAAAGAGGTTGAGAATAATAGTTCTTCATAGAAAACCCCAGCTAGTACAAGGATAGAACCCACATTGTTGGCATCACACTGCTTCTCCAACCAACTGAGCTAAAGTGATCCCAGGACTAATTCCCACAGACAAGCTGCTCACACCTGGTCTGCCAGGAACCTATTGCATTCAGTAAATATATCCAAGGATGCTTAGGACTGCCAAAAGGATTAATTCACAAGAACAGGTTGGTAGACTTGAGCTGTATCCCACCAAGCATCAGAAACTAAAGTGTGATATAACAGAGATGTTTACAATAGTTAACGGACATGATTGAGTTGTTAGAGAGAAACTATTTCCTCTGGAGAAGGAAGCTCAGACCAAAAGTTGCAGAATCTTAATTTTAAGAGCAAAACTTTTCTGGAGTGACGTCAGGACGCACTTCTTCAGACAAGGGAGAGTGGAAATCTAGAATTCACTTCTGCTAAAAGCCGTGGGCCAATGAAATTTTCAAAACGGAGACTGATTTTGGTGGATTAAGGGAAGCAAAGTTGTGGCGAAAGAAATTACAGTTAAAAAAAACGGATCAGCCCTAATCAAACTGAATGGAAGGCAAGGCAGAAGAGGCTGAAAGGAGCCCTCCTGCTCTTTTGTTCATGTCAATGGCCACCTGGGAAAGACTGTGGGGTTCAGCAAGGTGGTGATAACATTTTTAAAACAAAAATACTCCATATTTTCCACATAAACATACCCAACTTTCCATTCGTCCTCATGAGCCCCTGAAATCTCTCTTAACGGACAGAAAATCCCAGCCACACTTCCTCTCTTCCCCCTCCCCTGCACACAAAGGGGGAGTACGCTGAATACAAATGATTCACCCTCTAGACTGTCTTTCATTCCTGATGATCGTGAAAAAAGCAAGGTGCTGAAAATTAAGTGTCCTTTTACATTGAGACAACTTCCCCCAGAGTCTCCCAAATAATACAAGAGAACAGAAAGAAGCCTCAATTTATTTATTAGTTGTCAGGCGCTAAGGTCTGCTTTGGGTTACTTACAAACGTGTTTTATAAGTACATTAAGTGCAAAAGGATAACCAGGTCAGGAATAGGGCCCATTAAGGACCAAAGTAGCAATGTGTGTGTGGAGTCAGAAAACATACATGAACATTTAAGTGAGTACCTCGCATCTGTATTCCATGTGGAGAAGGCCAATGTAGATGTAGAAATGGACTGCGATATTCTTGAACAAATTAACACTGAGAAGGATACGGTATTACTGGTTTTGCAGGCTTAAAAATGCATCAATCCCCAGACTCAGATGAGATGTATCCCAGGCTGCTGGGAGAGGCAAAGAGGGAATTGCAGAGGCTCTGATATCAATCTTCAATCCTCCCTGGCCACAAGAGAGGTATTAGAGAACTGAAGAACAGTCAGTATGATACCATTATCCGAACAGAGCACAAGGAATAAACCAGGAAACTACAGGCCAGTGAGTCTGATGTAGGGAAACTGCTGGAAAAAGGTCTGAAAGACAATATCTCCACTCGGACAGGCAAGGATTAATCAAGGATAGATACCATGGCTTTGTAAGGGAAGATCATATCTGACAAAGTTGATTAAGTTTTTGAGGAAGCAATCAGGTTTTTAGGAGAGGGTAGTGCAGTTTATGTAGTTTCCATGGATTTCAGCGTAAGGCTTTTGAAAAGTTTCATGTAAGAGAATGGTTAAGAGGCCATAGCTTCCAGGGCAGTTTGGCAAAGTGGATCCAAAATTAGCGTAATGGAAGGAAGCAGAGGATAATGGTTGAAAGTTAGTTTCATGACTCAAAGTCTGTGTCCAGCCGCATATCACAGAGTTCAGCAGCAGGTCCTGCTGGGGCAGCACAGTGGCTCAGTGGTTAGCACTGCTGCCTCATGGCACCAGAGACCCGGGTTCGATTCCACCCTTGGGAAAATGCGTGTGTGGAGTTTACACATTGTTCCCATGTCTTTGTCGGTTTCTTCCAGGTGCTCCGGTTTCCTCCCACTACCCAAGGATGTGCAGGTTAGGCGGATTGGCCATGCTAACATTGCCATAGTGTTCAGGGATGTGTAGCTTAGGTGGGATATAGGGGGATGGGTTTAGGTGGGATGCTCTGAGGGTTGGTGTGGACTTGTTGGGCTGAAGGGCCTGTTTTCACACTGTAGGGATCTAAGTAAATAGTTTGAGTGGTGCAAAGATGTAGCAAGTGTTGGCAGATTACTCTCGTACAGGCGATTTGCCCCATGTTTCCAGTTACGTGCACTGATTTCAGGTCTCTTCCTGTTTCTACTATACATTAAACAATTTGGACAGGAATACAGAAGGCATGATCAGTAGTTTGCAGATAATGTGAAAAATAGTGGCATGAAATAGTCAGCACAAAAGCCTTACTCTATTGGATGACATAGACAAGCTGCACAAATGAGCAGAAAAACAGCAATCGGTATAGAATTGTGGAAAAAAGTATTTTGGGACGACCAATAAGGCAAGGCCATACATGATGAACAGTAGAACCCCAAGAAGTGGAAAGGATCAGAGGGACTTTGGCATCAATGTCTTGATGGCAGGAGGACTGGTAGATTAAGTAGTGGCTTATGGGATACTGGTCTTTACTGAGGCAAAGATTACGAGATCAGGAAGATCATGACGGAGATGTACAAGACTTCACTTAGGCCACAGCTGCTTTACAATGTGCAGCTCTGGTCACCACACTATAGAAAGGATCTGACTGCACTAGAGCACATGCGGAGGAGATTTACCAGGATGTTGCCTGAGCAGGAGTGATTTCCTGCAAAAAAAAGAGATATTCAATTGACTGGGGTTGTTTTCCTTCGGGCAGATAGGCACTGAGTGACGTGTATAAAATTATGAAAGGCATATATGGAGTAGATCAGAAAAAATCTTTCCCTTCAGTCTAAGGGTCAATAACAAGGAAGGCACAGATTTAAGATAAGGGGCAGGTGATTGAGAGGGGATTTGAGGAAATATGTTTTTACCCGGAGGTGGGTACGTATCTGAAAAACATTTCTAAAACAATTTTGTATCCAATTAGCCATACTAGCCTGAACCCCAATCTTAACCTTTCTGACTAGTCTCTCATGAGGCCCTATCAAAAGCCTTTCTGTGAAGTCCATGTAAACTACATCAACTCTCATCTATAAACCTAGTCATTTCCTCATTGAAAAAAGTTAAAATAAATGTAAAATTTTAGTGACATTTGGACAGACAGGATTCCTCACAATGTTTTAATTGTATTTCGATGAACACTTGCAATGTCAGAGCACACAGGCTTTAGGCCAAGCGCTGAAAAATGAGATTACAGTAGATAGGTGCTTGATGACTGCCTCAGACACAATGGGCCAAAGGACCTTTCTCCGTACCGTAAAACTCCATGACTAACACCGAGGTTGAGATACTCACCAATGTAAAACCATCTTCCCGTGAGCAGCTCATTTGCATGGCTGTGTGGATCCCTCTTAACAGGGCAGAAAGAAAAACACAAATTAGGTAGCAGAACACTACTGTATGCTAACGCCTCCCACCCCAAAAATCAACATCAGCTGCTCTGAGGTAGATTAGAAAAGCCTTGATAATTTTCCACGTCCACCAGCGGCTTGAAGCAGAATTTGGAAGGGACTAACGTATGTTTCCTTTGCAGTACCAAGCGAAATTCACAGACACTATCCAATCAGGGCTGATCAGAGATAGTGTGAATATATGCTCATGAACATGTATTCATTGAGAATTTAATGAGATGTGACAAGGGTGGAACTGTTTAAAATAATTCAAAAAAAACAGATAGTACAAGTAGAATTACAATGGGGTGCTCATAGAATCACACTGTTAGAGTACAGAAAGAGACCATTAAGTTCATAAAGACTACGTCAGTTCATCAAACAAAGTCAGCCCAGTTACTTACTGCCATTCTCCTGTTTCCTTGCACTTTCTTCTTTCTCAAATTACCATGAAATTTGCTTTTGAATTCTTCAACAGAATTTGCCTTCATCACACTTAAGCAGTGTATCCAGGCAACAACTGTTGTGTATAAATAAGTTTCTTCACATCACATTTACTAACTAGTTTTAACTGTGTACTCTCATTCTCAATCCTTCCATGAGTAGGAATATTACCTATTTCCAGGTTTCATCTTTACTCATTAAACTTAATTGAAAACCTCAACAATCTCACCACTTCATCACGTTAACTAGATCGGATTACTCTCCGATTTGGCCAAAAACAGCAATTTGTTTAAAGAAAATATTCTCTATTTGCGACTAATTCAACATGTATAGTACAAGAAATGAATAAGACAATCAAATGCTGCAACCATCTTTGCACAAAACATTCCAAGTAGAAACTCAGACAGATCAAACATTAACATTCAAAGACTTCCATCTACCCACATTCGCACTCCCACGCTGGCCAAAAAATTTACATTCTTCTCAACTGTTTCCAATTGGAATTCACACTTCTATGTTTGCTATTACTCTACTTCTTCCAATGTTGAATTCCAAACATCAGCTCTCCCACAGCACTCATGCTGCTTGCCTTGTGTCTGGATTCCCTCCAATTTTAAGTCAATGACAGGAGTATGCATATGCCTATGGAGTGAAAATCACAATTTAAGGAGCAAATCGTGGAAGAGGAAGAGAGGCATGCACAATGTTTTGGTGTATTTGACAGGTACGGAATCTTTGGAGATGCCAGCAGCATCAGGAAAGATGATGTGACCTATCTATATCATACACAGGTGCCCCCACACACTGAGATAACAAAGTGTGGGGCTGAATGAACACAGCAGGCCAAGCAGCATCTTAGGAGCACAAAAGCTGAGGTTTCGGGCCTAGATCCTTCATCAGAAAAGGGGGATGGGGAGAGGTTTCTGAAATAAATAGGGAGAGGCCTATCTTCTCCTCTATCCGTCTTCGATCTGCCTCCCTCTCTCTCCCTATTTATTTCAGAACCCTCTTCCTATCCCTCTTTTCTGATGAAACGTCAACTTTGTGCTCCTAAGATGCTGCTTGGCCTGTTGTGTTCATCCAGCCCCACACTTGTTATCTCAGATTCTCCAGCATCTGCAGTTCCCATTATCTCTGATACAATTTTGCCCCCACACACTGACATGCTCACCAACTCAAAACAGAGAAATGAGTTCAGGTGATGAATTCTATTCAGTAATCCTACTGCTTCCTAGTGCTGAAACCATACCACAAGAAGCCCAGTTCAATCCCAGGTCAAAGTGAGCAAGGGCAACAGTAGATGCCAGAAGTTGATGAGACTGAAAGACAAAAGCAATCTGACAAACGCAACCACAGAATCACAAAATAGGTGAAAGATACAAGGAAGCCATTCTACTCCTCTTGTCTGTGCTGGTCCTCTGAAAGAGTTAACCATTTACTGCCACTTCCTAGGCTTCTCCACGTAGCTCACCACATTCATTCTCATTGGTTATATTAGTGAAAACCCCAAAACCCCACAGTATTCAGAAGGACTGAACAAGGTGGACTTAAGAGTTTGTTCCTGCCAGCTGGGGTGTCTAGCACATTCTCAGGATAAAGTACCAATGATTTACAACTGGGATGATAAGAAACTTCACTTAAGAGGTTGTGAATTCTTGAAACTGTCTACCTTAGAGGGATGTGGAATTACATTATATTACTGAATACACTTACGATAATCAGATTTCTGGTCTCTCAGGGAATCAAGGAACATGAGGAGCTTGTGGGTGAAGTGGAATTAAAGCTGAAAATCAGCCACACTTGTAATAAATGGGAGAGGAGGTCCATTCCTGCTCCTACTTCTCGTGTTCCTTTTTTTGATAATGTTCTAACTCCCTCTTAAATACCTTCATCATTTGAAGAAACGCTTTGTAAGGAAGTCACTTCAGGATTTATTTTAAACACAAGTGGTGATGATCTGAAATGCACTGCCTGAAAGGTCAGAGAAGCCGATTCAATGGTAACTTTCAGAAGGGAACTGGAAAAATACTTGTAAATGAAAATATTGCAGGACTGACGCATGACAGGCTGGACAGCCTACTTCTGTACCATTCTTGTCCAGAGGAGCCCTACCAACATATGGAGGAGTGTGAGGGAGATTTGTTTTGGACGGGAAGGAAGGAAGAGAGAATACAGAGAAAAAGTGAGCAGAAAATCTAATGAGGTGCGACCAGAGTATTCTATCTGGATGCATCACAGCATTGTGTGGCAACTACTCTTCCCAAGACCACAAGAAACTACAGACAGTCATGAACATAGCCCAATCCCATCACGCAAACCAACCTTCCCATCCATTGACTATCCATACTTCCTGCTGCCTCAGGGAAGCAACCAACACCAAAGATTCCTCCACCCGGTTATATTCTCTTCCACTTTCTTCTATCAGGCAGAAGATTTAAAAGTTTGGATACACGTACAAATAGATTAAAGAACAGCTTCTTCCCCACTGCTATTGGACCTCTGAATGGGCCTCTCAAACTTTAAATTTAATGCAACTTCTCTCAACAGCTGTAACATTGCATTCTTCACTCTGTTCTGTTACCCTAATGCACTTTATTTGGTATGATCTGCATGCAAAACAGAACTTTTCACTGTACACATGACAATAATAAATCAAATCAAAGGCTCCTTAGAAATCATGGATTTTAACAAAACAGACAGAGAGAAAAGTTTCAATTCCCAAACTCACCTTTCGTGTGCTGCCTCCCGATTCATCACATCCATGCTCTCCTCCTGAAATGTAAAACAAGCAATTGCTTCTTACATCTGTGCTCAGGAATCAGCTGTGATCTCAGCCACCCTTCCAGGTAAACTGAGCCAATAACTGTCTTGCTCCTAAACTGCAACAGAATGCAGTGCCCGGCATTACACTCGGTCACACCCTCCTTGCCCGAGTGAAATACAATTAAAGTGGCAGCATTCACTGGAAAGGTATGTACCATCACACCGTCTGGGGTGAATCTGTATTAGGCCATTACTAAGAAAGAGTGGAATGCCCCTGTCCTCACCACCTTATTCAACAGACCAAAACAGAAGTACCAAATAGTTTCCACTGATTGGCGTGATTGAGCTCAGCTACGGTTTTCTAGAAGAGTCTGTTATAAATTTAATCCTACCAGTCTATTGAAGAAGGCATACATCTAAATATTAAGTCTTGTGGATTGGAATTGGCTCAGTGGTTAGCATTGTAGCCTCTTAGCGCCAGGGACCCGGGTTCGATTCCAGCCTCGGGCGACTGTCTGTGTGGAGTTTGGACATTCTCCCCGTGTCTGCGTGGGTTTCCTCCGGGTGCTCCGGTTTCCTTCCACAGGCCAAAGATGTACAGGCTAGGTGAATCAGCCATGCTAAATTGCCCGTAGTGTTCAGAGGTGTGTGGGTTATAGGGGGATGGGTCTGGGTGGGATGGTCCAAGGGGCAGTGTGGACTTCTTGGGCCAAAGGGCCTGCTTCCACACTGTAGGGAATCTAATGTAAAAACTGCTCTGCCATTTACAAAGATCCTGGCCGATCTGATGCTGTTTTAACTCCATTTGCCCACCAGACAAAGTTGATTGATGAGGGAAAGGCTGTAGATGTCATATACAAACGTTTGATAAGGTTCCCCATGACAGGCTGATAGAGAAAGTGAAGTCACATGGGGTCCAGGGTGTGTAGCTAGATGGATAAGAAACTGGCTAGGCAACAGGAGACAGAATAGTATAAGGGAATTTCTCAAATTGGACACCTGTGACCAGTGGTGTTCCACCGTAAGTTTTACAATACTCATGGACAAGGATAGGAGAAGTCCTAAAGGAAGAGTACTAAACTGGGGGAAGGCCAACTATACCAAGATTCAGCAGAATCTGAGGAATGTAGATTAGGAGAAACTATTTGAAGGTAAATCCACATTTGATATGTGGGAGGCTTTTAAGGAGAGGTTGATTAGCAGGAGAGACATGTTCCTGTGAAAATGAGGAATAGAAAAGGCAAGATTAGGGAGCCATGGATGACAGGTGAAATTGTGAGACTAACCAAGAGGAAAAAGGAAGCATACATGAGGCCTAGGCGACTGATGACAGACAAAGCTTTGCAAGAATATTGGGAATGTAGAGCGAATCTGAAACGAAGGATTAAGAGGGCTAAGAGAGGACATGAGATCTTGCTGGAAAACATGGTTAAGGAAAATCCCAAAGCCTCTTATTCATATATAAAGAGCAAGAGGGTAACTAGAGAAAGGATTGGCCCACTTAAGGACAAAGAAGGAAAGTTATGTGCTGAGTCAGAGAAAATGGGTGACATTCTTAACGAGTACTTTGCATCGGTATTCACCAAGGAGAGGGACATGACGGATGCTGAGGTTAGGGATAGATGTTTGCTTAGTCTAGGTCAAGTTGACATAAGGAAGGAGGAAGTGTTAGGTATCCTAAAAGACATTAAGGTGGACAAGTCCCCAGGTCCGGATGGGATCTATTCCAGGTTGGGGAGGGAAGTGAGAGAGGAAATAACCGGGGCCCTAACAGATATCTTTACAGCGTCCTTAGACTCGGGTGAGGTCCCAGAGGACTGGAGACTTGCTAATGTTGTCCCCTTGTTTAAGAAGGGCAGCAAGGATAATCCAGGTAATTATCGACCAGTGAGCCTGACGTCAGTGGTCGGGAAGCTACAGGAGAAGATACTGAGGGATAGTTTCTATTCCCATTTGGAAGAAAATGGGCTTATCAGTGATAGGCAACATGGTTTTGTGCAGGGAAGGTCATGTCTTACCAACTGAATAGAATTCTTTGAGGACGTGACAAAGTTGATTAATGAGGGAAAGGCTGTAGATGTCATACACATGGATTTCAGTAAGGCATTTGATAAGGTTCCCCATGGCAGGCTGATGGAGAAAGTGAAGTCACACGGGGTCCAGGATGTGCTAGCTAGATGGATTAAAAAAAACTGGCTAGTCAACAGGAGACAGACAGTAATAGTAGAAGGGAGTTTCTCAAATTGGAGATCTGTAACCAGTGGTGATCCACAGGGATCTGTGCTGGGACCACTGTTGTTTGTGATATATGTAAATGATTTGGAGGGAGGTGTAGGTGGTCTGATCAGCAAGTTTGGTGATGACACTAAGATTGGTGGAGTAGCTGATAGTGAAGGGGACTGTCAGAGATTACAGCAGAATATAGATAGACTGGAGAGTTGGGCAGATAAATGGAGGATGGAGTTCAATCCGGGCAAATGCGAGGTGATGCATTTTGGAAGATCAAATTCAAGGGCAAACTATACAGTAAATGGAAAACTCACAGGGAAAATTGATGAACAAAGAGATCTGGGTGTTCAGGTCCATGGTTCTCTGAAGGTGACAACGCAGATCAATAGGGTGGTCAAAAAGGCATATGGCATGCTTTCCTTCGTTGGACGGGATATTGAGTACAAGAGTTGGCAGGTCATGTTGCAGTTGTATAGGACTTTGGTTCGGCCACATTTGGAGTACTGTGTACAGTTCTGGTCACCACATTACCAAAAGGATGTGGATGCTTTGGAGAAGGTGCAGAGGAGGTTCACCAGGATGTTGCCTGGTATGGAGGGTGCTAGCTATGAAGAGAGGTTGAGTAGATTAGGATTATTTTCATTAGAAAGACAGAGATTGAGGGAGGACCTGATTGAGGTCTACAAAATCATGAGGGGTATAGACAAGGTGGATAGCAAAAAGCTTTCTCCCCCCGCCCCCAGAGTGGGGGATTCAATTACTAGGGGTCATGAGTTCAAAGTGAGAGGAGGAACGTTTAAGGGAGATATGCATGGAAAGTTCTTTACACAGAGGGTGGTGGGTGCCTGGAACGCGTTGCCAGCAGAGGTGGTAGACACAGACACGTTAGCGTCTTTTAAGATATATTTGGATAGGTACATGGATGGGCAGGGAGCAAACGGACACAGACTGTTAGAAAATAGATGACAGGTTAGACAGAGGATCTTGATCGGCGCAGGCTTGGAGGGACGAAGGGCCTGCTCCTGTGCTGTAATTTTCTTTGTTCTTTGACCCCAAAATCCAAGACTTCTTTGTGAACTGAAAATCTAACATAATGGTCCAACCATCACTGCTTACTGAGGAAGTAAATTCCAGACACTAATAGGACTCCCTGGTAGAAGAGATGTCTCTTCATTTCCATCTTAAATGGGGCAACCTTTATTCTGTCCATGAAGGGAAACATCCTCTCAGCATCTACACTGACAGCACCTTTCATGTTTCAATAAGATCACCTCTCATTCTTTTAAACTCCAGCAGGTACAAAACTAACCTGCTCTACCTTTCCTGATAAGACGATCCCTTCATCCCAGGCATCAGTTGAGTGAATCGTCTACGATGCAGGAAAGATAACTAAAACTGAGCACACTAATATATGTGTGGATTCGCTGCCATGTACAACTGTAGTAACTACTTCCATACTCCACATCTTGTGATGTGCATCGTAACATAACCTTGTATGATCCACCCATCTGGTCCCACAAGACTTTGGTGAGACCCCACCCTGGGGTGCTGCTCGGTGACAAGGTTTGACTCAGGTTTACTAGACTGATGGGTCCATATTCTCTGTAGTCTAGAAGAATGAGTAGAGATGCCACTGAAATACATTAAACTCTTAAGGTGCTCGACAGTAGATGGTGAGAGATGCTGACTGGAAAACCTAAAGTTAAGGGTTAATGTCACAATATGGGCCTGCCCATCTAGGGTCAGGTGGTGAGATTTTATTTTCAGTCAGGGGGTTGTGAATCTTTGAAATTCTCTACCGCAAACAGCTGTGGATGCTTGGTCATTGGGTTTTGAGTGGGGAAAGAAAATGATGGGAGGTAGCACTAGAAGGTGGAGTTGTGATATACCTTATTGAATGTGAAACAGCTTGTAAGGCATTAAGTTATTGTATGGTTTTATCAATGTTAAGCTGCAGACAGTCTACTTAATATGTTGGGCATAATCACCTTAAATTTATGATCAGTGATGTAATTTATTTTTATCCTATGCGTAACACGAGCAGCAGCACAAACAATTTAGATAAGAACAGATCCTCCTGTATTGGTCTAATCCATCCAGGTCTCCTCCAGAGATCCACAGCATCACAGGTGCAGTCCTCAGCCAATTCAATTCATTCTATGTGATACCAAGGAACGGACAGAGACATTTAATTCTAAAGAGGCTATCAGAGAGAATTTTCTGGCAACAGTACTGAAGACTTGTGCCTGCATCCCTAATGCAATTACAGTTACAACACAGGCATCTACCCAGCCACGTGCTGTACACAAAAGTGCCAGACAAATCCAGCCCCATCGGCCTCAATCATCAGAAAACCAATGGAAGGGGTCATCAACGGTATCATCAACATCACTTGGAAAGGCAGTAACCTGCTCATTTCTGCTCAATTTGGGTTCTGCCAAAGCCACTCACCTCCTAAGCTCATTACAGCCTTGGGCCAAACATGGACAAAAGAGCTGTACTCCAGGTGCAAGGTAAAAGTCACTGCCCTTGTTATCAAGGCTACAATTAACTAAGTGTACAATCAAGAAATCTTTGCAAAACTAGAGTCATTGGGAACCAGGAGAAAATCTCCATACTGGCTGCAATCATATCTGGCACAAAATGATGTTGTTGGTGGTCAATTATTTCAGCCTCTCTACATCTCCGCATGAATTCTTCTTGGGTAGATACTTGCTAATCAACCTGTATAGAGAAGTTAGCACACCTATGAAGGAGATGGGACATGAATCTAAGACTCCTGGCTGAGAGATAGGGACAACACCACCATACAACAAGCACTCTCAAAGTTCCTCAAGGTAATGCCTTAGGCTTAACCATCTTCAGCCGCTTCACCAAATACCTTCTCTGCATCATAAGGTCAGAAATGGGATGTTCATTGATGACTGGACAACATTCAGATACTGAAGCACTAAATGTCCAAATGTAACAGGACTTGTACAATACCCAGGCTTGGCTGACAAGTGGCAACGAATGGTTATTTCTAACTAGAGAGAATCTAACCAATGCTTCTTGAAATTCAATTATGTCACTAAACTCCTCGAGAATTAACATTTTGGGGGATTACCATTGACCAGAAACTGAACTAAAAAGCCATATAAATACTATGGTTACAACAGCAGGTCAGAGATTAGAAGTCTTACAGCAATTTACTCATTTCTTGATGCCACAGTGCGCACCTGCCATCTACAAGGCACAAGTGTGATAGAATACTTCCCACTTGCCTGGATGAGTGCAGCTCCAACAACACAAGAAACTTGACACCACCCAGGGCAAAGCAGATTGCTTGACTGGCACCACTTACACACAAGTAGCAGCAGTAAGGATCATTTACAAGATGAGCTGCAGAAACTTATCAAATCTCCTTCCATAGCACCTTCCAAACCCACAGCTAACACCCTGTAGAGGAAATGGGTGGCGGGTACATACTACCACCACCACATCCAAGTTCCACTCTAAGCCACTCACCATCCCGACTTGGAAGTAGATGGTCATTCCTTCAGTTAGTGTGTGAAAACCTTGGAACTCCCAACCTAACCTCAGTGTGGGTTTATCTACACCAAATGGACTGCAGCAGTTCAAGAATACTGTTCACCACCACCATCTCAACAGCAATTAGAGATGGGCAACAAGTCCTAGCCCAAACTGGTTGTGTCAGTTGCCAAGATCTTTTCTGGAAAGGTAAAAATGTGTCCTTCAGAGATTCAGGAGGGTTAACCAAGACTTAGCTAATTGTCTTGGCAGAAAAGTTGGAAGCTGGAATTTAAAGCAGGCCTAGAAAGGAAGAATGTACTGAATGATTAGACAGCATTTGAAAGTGGAAGAAAGAGAAAGCAAAGTAGATGGTAATTTGCTTAATTAGCTGGAATTTAATTACAGATGAAGCAGCTTTATGTAGCAAATTGAAAAAGTAATATAAACAGGAAGGAGAATTGAAAGAAAACTTAACAGTATTTAAGAAGCTGGAACTAAAATTACAAAGGGGAAGGAGAGCAGGGAACAGAAAAGAGAGCGAGAGAGTAAGGAAGAGAAAACTAGCTTAAAAGGCTGGAACTAAAAAAGGATCCACTAGATTCCTAGGAACCTTCTGATGAGGAAAATGAGAGAGTGAAAAGAAAACAGGAAATTATTCAAGACGACTGACAGGAATAATTTGTTAAGCTATTACCATTAAGTGTCTGAGGAGGCCTCTACAGATTATGAGATAGCAAGAAACGTTATTCTTGATGTTAGTTATTCCTGAAGAATGCAGACAGAATTTTTTTTAAATTATTCATTCATGGCATGAGGGCATCACTGGCTCAGCCAGCATTTATTGCCCATCCCTGGTCGCCCAGAGGGCAATTATGACTCAACCACATTGCTGTGGGTCTGAAGTCTCATGTAGGCCAGACCAGCTAAAGATGGCAGATTTCCTTTCCTAAAGGATATCAGTGAACCAGATGGGATTTTCCCCAATCAGCAATGGAGTCATAATCATCGTTAGACTCTTAATTACAGATATTTATTGAATTCAAATTCCACCATCTGCCAAGGTGGGATTTCAACCCAGGACCCCAGCACATTACCTAGGTCTCTGGATTAACAGACCAGCAACAAATCCATTAGGCCATCACCTCCCCCAAAGTGGAACTGCCAGAAGCAGCTTGCAGTTAATTGTAAGAACCTGCCTACAATTCTAAGCAACTACACAGGAAACCAGATGTCTTCAACAATTGGACACACAGTTGAGATGGAAAACGATTAAAAGATTGTCAACAAATCCAAACCCATTTTTCATCACCCCATAAACCCAAGATGGAAAGAAGGTGGGAGATGAAAGGAAGGCACCTTCGATTCCCAAGACAGCTGGAAACACCCTAGGATCTCACCCTAATGCCGGGTATTCCAGAATATTACTAAATTAAAAATGAGATTTTGATGAGGAAGTGGAGACTTTCTCACAGACCTGCGAATGAAGATTAGACAATGGTTCACCAGATTGCAGTGCCATCAAGTACCATCAGGAGATATTAAGGAAGGACCATGCTGAAAGCATGGGTAAGTTACCTCAGACGTACAGGACAAAAGAACAGTGTCACAAACAGCAGCAAAACTACAAGCATTCAATGAAGTTCTCTATACACAAGACTGAATGAGAAATGTGTGGTTCCCACTGGATTTTTGTATCAAATTTCCACATTATAGTTGCTCTACTGACTAACTGCAGCAAAGAAAAATGGTTGAGGGGTCTGGGAAATACCATGCATTTTCTGAGAGGTCTGGAGCAACCCAGTGTTGGTTCATCTTTTTTCACCAAGTCCCTCAAGATGGCAATTGATGCTAATGAACCAGGACAGATGGAGACTTGCTACAAGAAGATGGGTTAGATATAGGGAAACCAGCAGGGTATTTATTCTGAAAGGCTACAGTAACAGCAGAGATACTCTACAATGGGAAAGAAACTCTGGGGGTGCTACTGGATAGAACACAGAACATCGATTTTGAAGTCGATGTCCATCAGAGCCACGGGGAGACACTAACATATATTGATCATAAACCTTTGTGGAAAAATTCAAAAGCAGAATGTCAAGTTGCTTCAATGGGATTTTGGGAAGAAAACTGGCATAAATGTGACTCCAGACCACATCAATATCCCTGACTCTTAACTATCCTCTGGGATGTACAATAAATGTTGGCCTATCCATTGATGCCCTAATTCTGTAAATGAGTTTTTAAAAAAATTATCACCTACTCAAGGGCAATTAGGCATTGGTAATAAATGCCAGCTAGCCAGCAATACCCATATCCCGTGAATGAATATTTTTTGTTTTAGCAAGTCCTAGTGGCAGTAAACTGAAAAATATTTTGGAGCTTTAAAACACGTTTGTTTTGCTGCCAGCTAAATCCAACCAATTACACACAGACGCTAATTATTTCAAGAAAAAGGGAACAATTAAGGACTTTTTGGTTCTTGACAACAGATATAAAATTTATGTAAAACTGATCTACCACTCTCAAAACAGAGGTTTACCAATTATTAAAAACAATGCTAAAATCATTCTGATAACTGAGCTGATGTGGGTTCATGTCAATTACTAATTGTACACGCATGCTGTGCACACCATGTCATGCATCTGTTGGTAATGGCACTGCCGTATTGTAAAACAGCTGACCTGAAGACACCTAGCCTGTGAAGCAAATATCTTGATTTTAACTCGATTGGGTTTAAGGCACCAGACATGAAAAAATTACGACTTACCTGCCTAATCTGGTCAATCCTGCTGCTGAAAGTTCGAAATGGTGATAGCGGAAAAGACTGGAAGAATAGGGAGGGAAACAAAAACAAAAAGATTGTCATTCAACTTGCACATTGTGTTCCTAATTAGAAATTGACCTGAATATTTAAAATTTATGTAACAAGCTAAACTTTGGAATCCCTGTTCTGCTGAGCAACTGTGAAATGAAGTGGGATTTAAATATAAAACAGACAAGTGAAATGATCAAAACGTATCAGGTGAATCCTCATTCCACTTTCCTGCACATGCAACATGACTACAGACTCCTACATGTTACGATTCTTTTCCTGGTCTGGTTTTCCAGGCATGGTGGGACAATTCCTTCTCTTGCTAAGAATACTCTTACAAGTATTTCAGCCAAATAAGGGTGCACATGCCAGCATGTCTAAATGCCAAGGCATCATTTCATTTCCTAGCCTCTACAGAATCATCGGTTCTAAGACTGTCACATACTGTCAGGTCTGCCAATTGCACTACGCACTCAGCATGGAAGACAATCATCATATATCGTGCCAACTGAAAGCTTGGACAAGCTGAAAATCAACTTTTAAGCATGGCTGGGACAAAGAAACTGATCTGCCACCCAAATCCCACAAAATTTCACTGTTTGTTACGTGGGCAGCTCATTCATTCCTGGTTCTAACTCCAGACATGGCCAATGTAATGCATTTCTGGCTAGTACCCCACATTCCTATTTATTATAAACTCAAGCACATTCAAATCTTTACTGTCTTGTTTCTTAATTTCCAAGAAATCCCATTCTTCCATTACCCTTGTACATGCTGACTTAACCTGGCTCAAGGTCAAGCAACAGCATTATTTTAAACTTCTCACCCTTGTTTACAAAGACCTTCAACGCCTCATCCTCCCCATTTCTGTAACCTTCTTCAGCATCACAACCCAACAATCTGTCCTGGACCACATACATTGGTGTGATGGTCAAGAAAGCACAACAAGACTTCTTCTTTCTCAGTTTTAAATTTACCCCCTCTAATTTTAAGGCTGTGCCCACGGGTCCTAGTCTCCCCGCCTAACGGAAACAACTTCCTAGCATCCACCCCTTCTAAACCTTCTTAAACACATGTACCAACAGGTTCAAGAACAGCTGCTTCCCAGCTGTTATTGCACTCGTGAATGGGCCTCTCAAATTTCAAATCTAACATTGGTCTTGCTTTTTGTGCACCTCCTCTGTAGCTGTAATATTGTATCCTCTGTTCAGTCACCCTAATGCACTTTGTATGGTATGATCTGCCTGTGCTGCACACAAAACAAAACTTCTCACTGTACATAGGTACACATGACAATAATAAATCAGATCAAATCAAATCAAATCCTTTAGACCTTCTCATTTTGGCCTCTTGAACATAACCAATTTTAACCCCCCCTACAATCAGCGGCCATCCTTTAAGCTGCCCAGCGTCCAAGCTCAAAAATTCCCTCCTCACACTCTCAACTTTGTATTCCTACTTTAATTCAGTTCTTCAAACCCAACTCAACAACACAATACGAAAGGTCGCTAGCAACCTGAAATTAAAAAGAATGGTGGAGAAACTCAGCATATCAGGAAATATCTGTGGAGAGTGAAACAGAGTTAAAACTTTAAGTCCTATTCCTTAGAACTCTTGAAACTACTTGACTAAGCTTTAGGGCATCTGACTCAGTATCTCCTTCTGCATCTCAGTTACATATTTGCAATGTAATATTCTTGTGAAATGTCCATGAGAAGATAAACAACTTGTGAAGCCTTGGGGCCTTTTTTTAAAACAAACAGCTTGAACAATAGAAGCAGCCTGAAAGGGTGTGGTCAAGCTCCCACCCACTGAACCAAAGATTTTGAGTTTTCAGCAGCAGTTTCAGGTGGGCTCCGGAAGAAGTGGAAACTATTTTTCCCTCTCTTGATTACAGCCAGAAGCTGGGTGTTTGCTTCCTGGGCTGCTGGAATTGTCTGTTTTCTGAATTTGCCATTTGCCAATTGCCAAGGGTGTGTTTATGGGATGTTACTATATTGGAACAGCTAATTAGTGATGTTATTCTGTTGAGTTTTCCAAAAGAGTCATGTTATTCCACGTTCTTCCTTCTTTTGTTGTATTTTAACCATAGTGTTTGAATAAATTTGTTTTGCTTAATGTTGAGTAATTAAACCAATTGAATTGCATCTAAAACACAGTGCCTGACATTTATCTTTAAAATAAGAATAAGTTAGGGTGTAGGCTATCTTTTTAACATATTTTGAGGGTTCTGGTCTGGTCCATAACAATGCTCAAGCCTGTATCCTTCTATTCACCAGAAGCAATGTCATGGGATAGAATAGTTTTCAGAAGTTTCAGTTTGTTTCTTTGGTAAGCACTGATCCACAGATCCGTCTCCTTCCAGGGAAAGCCCACTACTGCCAGTGGCCTAGGAGCACTTACAGCACCTGCCTGCCTGATGCTTATGTAACCTCTCATGCTCATGTCCTTGTAAACTGGAAACTTTGAGGTTGTTGCAGCGGGGGGAGAGGAGAAGAAAAAAGCGTCATGGTGAGAATGAGAAATGGTGAGCAAACCTTTGACCAAGTGGATCTTGAAGCAGGACGGAGAGTGAGTCACAAAAACAACTTGTGCTTAAATATAAAAACAGATAGAATGTATTCATTTCATAGAACACTGGAGTTTCTGGAGTAATTACTGCAGTCTGGTCTATTGCCTAAAGAAGGACGCAGTTGCCATTGAGAGAGCGCAGATGATGTTCCGCAGGCTGATTTCTGGGATGATGGGCCTATCCCAAGTAGGGACTGAACCTGTATTCTCAGGAGCTTAGACGATTAAAAGGCAAATCTCAAAAAATTACAGGATACCTAAAGGGGAGTGACAGGATGTTTCCTCTGGCTGTGGGATTGCAGAATAAAAGGTAAGTAATTAAAACAGAGGTCAGAAGCATCTACAGATAAAACATTGTGGAAGGTCAATCACTAAGAATATTCAAGACAGAGACTAATAGATTTCTGGATTATAATAACATCAAGGATGTTAGGGATAGCACGGAAATTTGGTGTTGAGGTAGATGGCCATCCATGTTGCAGAACAGCACAACAGATTCAGGAGGCTGAATAGCCTAGTATAGCTCAGCACTCAAGTCTGTTCAGATGTTCAGGAATATCATAGATGCTCAGCGACCTAGTTTCATAACCCTGACTTTGTCTTGTATTCCTTCAATTTGGCTAACAAAATACTTTTGGTCTCAGAAAAATTGACCCTGCTGCACCTGGTGTTTGTGGAAGAATGTTCCAAACCTCTGCTTTGCATATCACTTTCAAACTGGGAAAATTCTGTGGTGGTACAGGAAAAGGCAAAGGATTGGCAGTAGGGGAATTGCTCCTGTGGAAAGCTAGCTACTACCCAAAGAGTGGCACATCCTTGCCCGTGCTTTAGTCATTCTTGGTATGAAGTAGCGCATGACACACTGACATCCATGGCTTTCACATTCAAGGGAACACAACTGGAATGATGCCAAGTCTGGCATTTTCTGAAAGGGCTGGAGTAAGATAAGAAAGAAAGAGCAGCCCCAGCTGAGAATCATTGTATATCCATTGCTACCAGACACAAGGAAAGCATGGCAGGGAAGAGGACAGACTGGGATCGGCACTCAGATCAGACAGGACGAAAGAAAGATATACATTTCTGTCAAGCCTCTTGTGACTTCCTGGACTCACGTGCCAAAGCACTTTATAAGCAAAGTGGTATACTTCCCTTCGAAGAATAGAGCAGAGAACGATGGCAAACGCGTGTTGGAGTTTAAACAAAAGTCCCAAAATATCTGAAGACAAAAAGAGGTATGGCAAAGTGCCAACAAGTAATCAGCTCAGTTTACAGAACATAACAATTTGGGAGTATTACGTCAGCTTAACTCAGCTGGCTAACATGCTGCTCTGTAGTCTGAAAGACTTAAAAATTATTAGAGTCCGTTATTAAAGCCTCCTGGTGGCCTTGCCTCTGTATCCTTCCACAAATATACACCTCAGACAAATTCCTGCATTCCTCCAAATCAAATTGACTGTTTCTCCCACTCTCTTCACCCCATGCTGTCCTCAGCAGCTGAAGGCTTAGGTTCTAGCATTCACTGAAGAAAATCTGCATTGAAACTTAATTTGACCAAACTTTTAATCATGCCCCTAACACCTTCTCTTGCTGAGTGCCAAATTTCTGTGTTAATTCTGCACAACATCAAGGCACCTCCTCACTTCATTCGCACTACATAAATGCACATCAGTACTGTTGCACCATGAATCTCGAGTGTCACTTGGGAAAGTTAAGCCAAATAAAGATTGGCCTGTTACTGTTTGAGCAGCTCATGGAGAAACAGGGTTGCCGGGGTAGGGCGCATTCTGATTTGTCTGGGAGAGTAATTCCCAACTCCAGAATAACTTGGTACCTGAAACAATACACAGACCGAAGCCTGTATGAAGGAACGAGAAAACCGAGGTTGCCTCACTTTACTCACCGAACTCGGACAGCTGAGGTTTACTGAGGCACTGCTCCTTCGGCACCGGAGCGACGTTGGCTGAAACACTGGAGATGAGTCGCTGCAAAAAAAAAACAAAAAAGAGAGATTAGCCAGTGCGTCCACCAAGGACTCAAAAACAGGGCCTTACTGTTTTCAGCATCAATGTTCACAGGCCAAACTAAAGTTTGCTTGTTTTGGACTAGTCACAAATATCGAGATGCATCACATGCACAAGACAGACAAGCAAAAGAAACAGAGTAGAATACAATGCGCAGTAAATGCTTCCCAGTTACCTGACTTTAACTAACACTTGTGCCTGTTATCTCGTGCCCACTATATTAAAAGGCTATATTGTTCAAGGCTCAGGTATGTATTTCACAGCATGGAGGGATTGTTTCTAACCGCTAATAGCAACAGAATCCAAACTCACAAGAGTATGCCAGATTTTCACTCTCTTCCAGAAAAATCAGATGATCTGTCTCTTTGGAAAATTCCTGAATGCTGATTGTTAATAATAGCAAGCATCAATTTCAAGTTACGATCCTAGTGCATTTCATCTTTTAATCTAAGAACACATGACCTGCTGTATAATCTCACAATCAGTGGCCATGTTGGGACCACCCAAGCTTGGAAATTATGCAGAATCACAAAGTCAAGGTTCAACATGCAAGGTCGCGTGCTTCAGCTTCCACAAAGCATACCATTTGGGGTATGTAACTCCTGAAGCAAGACTGCTCAGTCAATGTATGTTCGTGCTAGTCGCTGACAGCAGGACACACTTAGTGACTCACGTTGTTTGGTTCATAACTACAGTGCCACACAAGGTACGAGTCAAACAGGGGCTAAGTTTGGTCCCAGTGTATGGAGGTGTATCAGGTCAGGTACAGACCACTGCCATTGGCCAAACTGTTCAGAAAGGGATCCAGCTCCAGATTTCTATCACCTGTAGGAATAACAGGCAAGAAACAGGATGACAGCTGGATTTGCAGTGCGGTTGCCTGGGGTTAATAGTCCATTAACACTCACCGTTTAGGCTGACACATGCAGAACGATCAGGGAGCCGTTCGTTCCTGTAGGATCGTACCAGGGAAAGAGACAGCGCTTTCCAAAACACAGAAACCAAACATAGGCTCTCCTCCATGTCTCCTCTATGGACAGAATCATACTAACAGCTGTTGCTGCATGCGCAGCCAGTACTGAATGTTCCAAACACGGATGCCTCCTGATTGGAATCCAAGACTATGGCAGTCAGCCCAATTTCCAATCGGACTGCTCACCAACAATCCTGGCTCTGGCGAGAGCTAAGATCACTTCCAGTGATGACAGCCCAGAAATGACAGAGTACAGACACTGATTTTGCCTCGTGCCACAAGCCACTGGCGACCCTCCAGCATCTCTGCTCGCCTGGCTGATCATCACAGAGCCATCAAATCAACAGACTGGCATTTTCAGAGGTCCAGTGACAATAACATCAGCCAGGGCTAAATAACAAGTTAGACAATAATGATGCATCTTTGCGACCAAGATCTGGACACCATTAAAAACCAAGATTTTCACTTACAGAGAACTTTCAATGTGTTAAAGTGTTCCTAGACACTTCACATAAGGTACAATGTAACTAAAATAAAAAACAAAAATTGCTGGAAAAGCTCAACAGGTCTGGCAGCATCTCCAGAGAGAAATCAGAGTTTACGTTTTGGGTCAAGTGACCCTTCGGGGGGGTGGAGTGGGGAGGAGAGAGGAGGAGAGGAGGGGGGAGAGGAGGGGGGGAGAGGAGGAGGGGAGGGGGGGGAGAGGGGGAGGGGAGGGGGGGAGAGGGGGAGGGGAGGGGGGGAGAGGGGGAGGGGGGGAGAGGGGGAGAGGGGGGGAGAGGGGGAGGGGGGGGGAGAGGGGGAGGGGGGGGAAGAGGGGGAGGGGGGGGAAGAGGGGGAGGGGGGGGGGAAGAGGGGGAGGGGGGGGGAGAGGGGGAGGGGGGGGAAGAGGGGGAGGGGGGGGAAGAGGGGGAGGGGGGGGAAGAGGGGGAGGGGGGGGAAGAGGGGGAGGGGGGGAAGAGGGGGAGGGGGGGAAGAGGGGGAGGGGGGGGAAGAGGGGGAGGGGGGGAAGAGGGGAGGGGGGGGAGAGGGGGAGGGGAGGGGGGGGAGAGAGGGGGAGGGGGGGGAGAGGGGGAGGGGGGGGAGAGGGGGGGGGGGAGAGGGGGAGGGGGGGGAGAGGGAGGGGGGGAGGGGGGGGAGAGGAGGGGGGGAGGGGGGGGAGAGGAGGGGGGGGAGGGGGGGGGAGAGGAGGGGGGGGGAGAGGGAGGGGGGGAGGGGGGGAGAGGAGGGGGGGAGGGGGGGAGAGGAGGGGGGGAGGGGGGGAGAGGAGGGGGGGGAGGGGGGGAGAGGAGGGGGGGAGGGGGGGGAGAGGAGGGGGGGAGGGGGGGAGGGGAGGGGGAGGGGGGAGGGGGGGGAGGGGAGGGGGGGAGGGGGGGGAGGGGAGGGGGGGGAGGGGAGGGGGGAGGGGGGGGAGGGGGGAGGGGGGGGAGGGGGGGAGGGGGGGAGGAGGGGAGGGGGGGAGGGGGGAGGAGGGGAGGGGGGAGGGGGGGGAGAGGAGGGGGGGGGGGGAGAGGGGGGGGAGAGGAGGGGGGGGGGGGAGGGAGGGGGGTGGGGGGGAGGGGGGGGAGGGGGGGAGGGGGGGGAGGGGGGGAGGGGGGGGAGGGGGGGGGAGGGGGGGAGGGGGGAGGGGGGGGTGAGGGGGGGGGAGGAGGGGGGGGAGGAGGGGGGGAGGAGGGGGCGGGTGGGGGGGGGGAAGAGGGGCGGGTGGGGGGGGGGAAGAGGGGCGGGTGGGGGGGGGGAAGAGGGGCGGGTGGGGGGGGGGGAAGAGGGGCGGGTGGGGGGGGGGAAGAGGGGCGGGTGGGGGGGGGAAGAGGGGCGGGTGGGGGGGGGGAAGAGGGGCGGGTGGGGGGGGGAAGAGGGGCGGGTGGGGGGGGGGGAAGAGGGGCGGGTGGGGGGGGGAAGAGGGGCGGGTGGGGGGGGGGAAGAGGGGCGGGTGGGGGGGGGGAAGAGGGGCGGGTGGGGGGGGGAAGAGGGGCGGGTGGGGGGGGGGAAGAGGGGCGGGTGGGGGGAGGGAAGAGGGGAGAGGTGGGGGGGGGGGGAGAGGGGAGAGGTGGGGGGGGGAGAGGGGAGAGGTGGGGGGGGGGGGAGAGGGGAGAGGTGGGGGGGGAGAGGGGAGAGGTGGGGGGGAGAGGGGAGAGGTGGGGGGGGAGGGGTGGCGGGGGGGGAGGGGTGGCGGGGGGGGAGGGGGTGGCGGGGGGAGAGGGGTGGGGTGGGTGGGGAGAGGGGTGGGGTGGGGTGGGGAGAGGGGGTGGGGTGGGGGGGGAGAGGGGTGGGGGGGGGGGGGAGAGGGGTGGGGTGGGGGGGAAGAGGGGGTGGGGTGGGGGGGGAAGAGGGGTGGGGTGGGGGGGGAAGAGGGGTGGGGTGGGGGGGGGAAGAGGGGGTGGGGTGGGGGGGGAAGAGGGTAGGGGGGGAAGAGGGGTGGGTGGGGGGGTGGGGAAGAGGGGTGGGGGGTGGGGAAGAGGGGTGGGGGGGTGGGGAAGAGGGGTGGGGGGGTGGGAAGAGGGGTGGGGGGGTGGGGGAAGAGGGGTGGGGGGGGGAAGAGGGGTGGGGGGGGGAAGCGGGGGTGGGGGGGGGAAGAGGGGGTGGGGTGGGGGGGGAAGAGGGGTAGGGGCGGGGGGGGAAGAGGGGTAGGGCGGGGGGGGCAGAGGGGTAGGGCGGGGGGGGGCAGAGGGGTAGGGCGGGGGGGGGCAGAGGGGTAGGGCGGGGGGGGCAGAGGGGTAGGGCGGGGGCGGGAAGAGGGGTAGGGTGGGGGCGGGAAGAGTGGTGGGGGGGGCGTGGGGGGGGAAGAGGGGTAGCGTGGGGGGGGGGAAGAGGGGTAGGGGGGGAAGAGGGGTAGGGTGGGGGCGGGAAGAGGGATAGGGTGGGGGCGGGAAGAGGGATAGGGTGGGGGCGGGAAGAGGGGTGGGGGCGGGGAAGAGGGGTGGGGGCGGAAGAGGGGTGGGGGTGCGTGGGGGCGGAAGAGGGGTGGGGGGGGCGTGGGGCGGGAAGAGGGGTGGGGGGGGCGTGGGGGCGGGAAGCGGGGTGGGGGGGCGTGGGGGCGGGAAGCGGGGTGGGGGGGGCGTGGGGGCGGGAAGCGGGGTGGGGGGGGCGTGGGGGCGGGAAGCGGGGTGGGGGGGCGTGGGGGCGGGAAGCGGGGTGGGGGGGCGTGGGGGCGGGAAGCGGGGTGGGGGGGCGTGGGGGCGGGCAGAGGGGTGGGGGGGCGTGGGGGCGGGAAGAGGGGTGGGGGGGCGTGGGGGCGGGTGGGGGGGCGTGGGGGCGGGCAGAGGGGCGTGGGGGCGGGCAGAGGGGCGTGGTGGGGGGGAAGAGGGGTGTGGTGGGGGGGGGGGGGAAGAGGGGTGTGGTGGGGGGGGGAAGAGGGGTGTGGTGGGGGGGGGGAAGAGGGGTGTGGTGGGGGGGGAAGAGGGGTGTGGTGGGGGGGGGAAGAGGGGTGTGGTGGGGGGGGAAGAGGGGTGTGGTGGGGGGGGAAGAGGGGTGTGGTGGGGGGGGAAGAGGGGTGTGGTGGGGGGGGGAAGAGGGGTGTGGTGGGGGGGGGAAGAGGGGTGTGGTGGGGGGGGAAGAGGGGTGTGGTGGGGGGGGAAGAGGGGTGTGGTGGGGGGGGAAGAGGGGTGTGGTGGGGGGGGGAAGAGGGGTGTGGTGGGGGGGGAAGAGGGGTGTGGTGGGGGGGGGAAGAGGGGTGTGGTGGGGGGGGAAGAGGGGTGTGGTGGGGGGGGGAAGAGGGGTGTGGTTGGGGGGGAAGAGGGGTGTGGTGGGGGGGGAAGAGGGGTGGGGTGGGGTGGGGGAAGAGGGGTGGGGTGGGGAAGAGGGGTGGGGTGGGGGAAGAGGGGTGGGGTGGGGGAAGAGGGGTGGGGTGGGGGAAGAGGGGTGGGGTGGGGGGAAGAGGGGTGGGGGGGGGAAGAGGTGGGGGGGGAAGAGGTGGGGGGGGAAGAGGTGGGGGGGGAAGAGGTGGGGGGGGAAGGGGTGGGTGGGGGGGGAAGGGGTGGGGGGGAAGGGGTGGGGGGGGTGGAAGGGGTGGGGGGGGGAAGGGGGGAAGGGGCGGGAAGAGGGGGGAAGAGGGGGGGAAGAGGGGGGGAAGAAAGGGGGGGAAAGGGGGGGAAGAGGGGGGGCGGGGGGGGGAAGAGGGGGGGCGGGGGGGGAAAGGGGCGGGGGGGGGAAAGGGGCGGGGGGGGGAAAGGGGCGGGGGGGGGAAAGGGCGGGGGGGGGAAAGGGGCGGGGGGGGGAAAGGGGCGGGGGGGAAAGGGGCGGGGGGGGAAAGGGGCGGGGGGGGGAAAGGGGCGGGGGGGGGAAAGGGGCGGGGGGGGGGAAAGAGGCGGGGGGGGGGAAAGAGGCGGGGGGGGGAAAGAGGCGGGGGGGGGAAAGAGGCGGGGGGGGGGAAAGAGGCGGGGGGGGGAAAGAGGCGGGGGGGGGAAGAGGCGGGGGGGGGGAAGAGGCGGGGGGGGGAAGAGGCGGGGGGGGAAGAGGCGGGGGGGGGAAAGAGGCGGGGGGGGGAAAGAGGCGGGGGGGGGGAAAGAGGCGGGGGGGGGGAAAGAGGCGGGGGGGGGAAGAGGCGGGGGGGGGGAAGAGGCGGGGGGGGGAAGAGGCGGGGGGGGGAAGAGGCGGGGGGGGGAAGAGGCGGGGGGGGGAAGAGGCGGGGGGGGGGAAGAGGCGGGGGGGGGAAAGAGGCGGGGGGGGAAAGAGGCGGGGGGGGAAAGAGGCGGGGGGGGAAAGAGGCGGGGGGGGAAAGAGGCGGGGGGGGAAAGAGGCGGGGGGGGAAAGAGGCGGGGGGGGGAAAGAGGCGGGGGGGGAAAGAGGCGGGGGGGGGAAAAGAGGCGGGGGGGGAAAAGAGGCGGGGGGGGGAAAGAGGCGGGGGGGGGAAAGAGGCGGGGGGGGGAAAGAGGCGGGGGGGGAAAGAGGCGGGGGGGGAAAGAGGCGGGGGGGGAAAGAGGCGGGGGGGGAGAGAGTGGGGGGGGGAGAGAGTGGGGGGGGGAGAGTGGGGGGGGGAGAGTGGGGGGGGGGAGAGTGGGGGGGGGGAGAGTGGGGGGGGGAGAGTGGGGGGGGGGAGAGAGTGGGGGGGGGAGAGAGTGGGGGGGGAGAGGTGGGGGAGGAGAGGTGGGGGGGGGGAGGAGAGGTGGGGGGGGGTGGGTGGGGAGAGGTGGGGGGGGGGAGAGGTGGGGGGAGTGGGTGGGTAGGTGGGGGGGTAGGTGGGGGGGTAGGTGGGGGGGTGGGGGGGGTGGGGGGGTAGGTGGGGGGGTGGGGGGGGTGGGGGGTAGGTGGGGGGGTGGGGGGGGGGGTGGGGGGGGTGGGGGGGGTAGGTGGGGGGGTGGGGGGGGGGGGTGGGGGGGGGGGGGTGGGGGGGGGTGGGGGGGGGTGGGGGGGGGTGGGGGGGGTGGGGGGGGTGGGGGGGTAGGTGGGGGGGTAGGTGGGGGGTGGGGGGGTAGTTGGGGGGGGTAGGTGGGGGGGGTAGGTGGGGGGGGTAGGTGGGGGGTAGGTGGGGGGGGTAGGTGGGGGGTGAAGGGGGGGGTGAAGGGGGGGGTAGGTGGGGGGGGAAAGGGGGGAGAGGTGGGGGGGAAAGGGGGGAAGAGGTGGGGGGGGGAAAGGGGGGAGAGGTGGGGGGGGAAAGGGGGGAGAGGTGGGAGGGGAAAGGGGGGAGAGGTGGGGGGGAAAGGAGGGAGAGGTGGGGGGGAAAGGAGGGAGAGGTGGGGGGGGGAAAGGGGGGAGAGGTGGGGGGGGAAAGGGGGGAGAGGTGGGGGGGGGAAAGGGGGGAGAGGTGGGGGGGGGAAAGGGGGGAGAGGTGGGGGGGGGAAAGGGGGGAGAGGTGGGGGGGGGAAAGGGGGGAGAGGTGGGGGGGAAGGGGGAGAGGTGGGGGGGGGAAGGGGGAGAGGTGGGGGGGGGAAGGGGGAGAGGTGGGGGGGGAAGGGGGAGAGGTGGGGGGGGAGAGGTGGGGGGGGAGAGTTGGGGGGGGAGAGTTGGGGGGGGAGAGTTGGGGGGGGAGAGTTGGGGGGGGAGAGTTGGGGGGGGAGAGTTGGGGGGGGAGAGTTGGGGGGGGGAAAGTTGGGGGGGGGAGAGTTGGGGGGGGAGAGTTGGGGGGGGAGAGTTGGGGGGGGGGAGAGTTGGGGGGGGAGAGTTGGGGGGGGGGGGAGTTGGGGGGGGGGAGTTGGGGGGGGGGGAGTTGGGGGGGGGGAGTTGGGGGGGGGGGAGTTGGGGGGGGGGAGTTGGGGGGGGGGAGTTGGGGGGGGGAGTTGGGGGGGGGGAGAGTTGGGGGGGGAGAGTTGGGGGGGGAGAGTTGGGGGGGGGAGAGTTGGGGGGGGAGAGTTGGGGGGGGGAGAGTTGGGGGGGGAGAGTTTGGGGGGGGGAGAGTTTGGGGGGGGGAGAGTTGGGGTGGGAGAGTTGGGGTGGGAGAGTTGGGGGGGGAGAGTTGGGGGGGGGAGAGGTGGGGGGGGAGAGGTGGGGGGGGAGAGGTGGGGAGAGGTGAGTTGGGGGGGGGAGAGGTGGGGGGGAGAGGTGGGGGGGGAGAGGTGGGGGGGGAGAGGTGGGGGGGGAGAGGTGGGGGGGGAGAGGTGGGGGGGGAGAGGTGGGGAGAGGTGAGCTGGGGGGGAAGGGGGGAGAGGTGGGGGGGAAGGGGGGAGAGGTGGGGGGGAAGGGGGGAGAGGTGGGGGGAAGGGGGGAGAGGTGGGGGGGAAGGGGGGAGAGGTGGGGGGGAAGTGGGGGGAGAGGTGGGGGGGGAAGGGGGGGAGAGGTGGGGGGGGAAGGGGGGAGAGGTGGCGGGGGGGAAGGGGGAACGGGGGAAGGGGGAACGGGGGAGGGGGGAACGGGGGAGGGGGGAACGGGGGAGGGCGGAGCGGGGGAGGGCGGAGCGGGGGAGGGGGGAGCGGGGGAGGGGGGGAGCGGGGGAGGGGGGAGCGGGGGAGGGGGGAGCGGGGGAGGGGGGGAGGGGGGGAGGGGGGGGAGGGGGGGAGGGGGGGAGGGGGGGAGGGGGGAACGGGGGGAGGGGGGAACGGGGGAGGGGGGAACGGGGGAGGGGGAACGGGGGAGGGGGGAACGGGGGAGGGGGGAACGGGGGAGGGGGGAGGGGGGGAGGGGGGAACGGGGGAGGGGGGAGGGGGGAACGGGGGAGGGGGGAGGGGGGAACGGGGGAGGGGGGAGGGGGGGAGGGGGGAGGGGGGAGGGGGGGAGGGGGGGAGGGGGGAGGGGGGGAGGGGGGAGGGGGGGAGGGGGGAGGGGGAAACGGGGGAGGGGGGAAACGGGGGAGGAAGGGGGAGGGGGGAGGAAGGGGGGAGGGGGGAGGAAGGGGGAGGGGGGAGGAAGGGGGGAGGGGGGAGGAAGGGGGGAGGGGGGAGGAAGGGGGGAGGGGGGAGGAAGGGGGAGGAAGGGGGGAGGGGGGAGGAAGGGGGGAGGGGGGGAACGGGGGAGGGGGAGGGAGGGGGGGAGGAAGGGGGGAGGGGGGAGGAACGGGGGAGGGGGGAGGAACGGGGGAGGGGGGGAACGGGGGAGGGGGAGGAAGGGGGGAGGAAGGGGGGAGGAAGGGGGGAGGGAGGGGGGAGGGAGGGGGAGGGAGGGGGGGAGGGAGGGGGGGAGGGAGGGGGGGAGGGAGGGGGGGAGGGAGGGGGGGAGGGAGGGGGAGGGAGGGAGGGGGGGAGGGAGGGGGGGAGGGAGGGGGGGAGGGAGGGGGGAGGGAGGGGGGAGGGAGGGGGGAGGGAGGGGGGAGGGAGGGGGGGAGGGAGGGGGGAGGGAGGGAGGGGGGAGGAACGGGGGAGGGAGGGGGGAGGAACGGGGGAGGGAGGGGGGAGGAACGGGGGAGGGAGGGGGGAGGAACGGGGGAGGGAGGGGGGAGGAACGGGGGGGAAGGGAGGGGGGGGAGGGAGGGGGGAGGGACGGGGGAGGGACGGGGGAGGGACGGGGGAGGGACGGGGGAGGGAGGGGGGAGGGAGGGGGGGAGGGAGGGGGGAGGGACGGGGGAGGGAGGGGGGAGGGACGGGGGAGGGAGGGGGGAGGGAGGGGGGAGGGACGGGGGAGGGAGGGGGGAGGGACGGGGGAGGGAGGGGGAGGGAGGGAGGGGGGAGGGAGGGGGGGAGGGACGGGGGAGGGACGGGGGAGGGAGGGGGGAGGGACGGGGGAGGGAGGGGGGAGGGACGGGGGAGGGAGGGGGGAGGGAGGGGGGAGGGAGGGGGGAGGGAGGGGGGAGGGAGGGGGGAGGGACGGGGGAGGGAGGGGGGAGGGACGGGGGAGGGACGGG
This sequence comes from Stegostoma tigrinum, assembly GCF_030684315.1. NCBI lineage: Eukaryota > Metazoa > Chordata > Chondrichthyes > Orectolobiformes > Stegostomatidae > Stegostoma > Stegostoma tigrinum. Next base: position 3,694,935 of record NC_081398.1, read on the forward strand.
GGAGGGAGGGGGGAGGGAGGGGGGAGGGAGGGGGGAGGGAGGGGGGAGGGACGGGGGAGGGACGGGGGAGGGACGGGGGAGGGGGGAGGGAGGGGGGAGGGACGGGGGAGGGGGGGGGGAGGGGGGGGGAGGGGGGAGGGGGGGGGGAGGGGGGGGGGAGGGGGGGGGAACGGGGGAGGGGAACGGGGGAGGGGGGGGGAACGGGGGGGGGGGGGGAACGGGGGAGGGGGGGGGGGAACGGGGGAGGGGGGGGGGAACGGGGGAGGGGGGGGAACGGGGGAGGGGGGGGGACGGGGGAGGGGGGAGGGGGGGGACGGGGGAGGGGGGGGACGGGGGAGGGGGGAGGGGGGGGAACGGGGGAGGGGGAGGGGGAGGAACGGGGGGGAGGGGGAGGAACGGGGGGGAGGGGGAGGAAGAGGGGGAGGGGGGAACGGGGGAGGGGGAGGGGGGGAACGGGGGAGGGGGAGGGGGGGAACGGGGGAACGGGGGAACGGGGGGAACGGGGGGAGGGGGGAACGGGGGGAACGGGGGGAGGGGGGAACGGGGGGAACGGGGGGAGGGGGGGAACGGGGGGAGGGGGGGAACGGGGGAGGGGGGGGAACGGGGGAGGGGGGGAACGGGGGAGGGGGGGGAACGGGGGAGGGGGGGGAACGGGGGGAGGGGGGGGAACGGGGGAGGGGGGGGAACGGGGGAGGGGGGGAGGGGGGGAGGGGGGGAGGGGGGGAACGGGGGGAACGGGGGGGAGGGGGGGGAACGGGGGGGAGGGGGGGAACGGGGGGGAGGGGGGGAACGGGGGGGAGGGGGGGGAACGGGGGGGAGGGGGGGGAACGGGGGGGAGGGGGGGAACGGGGGGGAGGGGGGAACGGGGGGGAACGGGGGGGGGGGGGGGGGGGGAGGGGGGGGGGGGGGGGGAACGGGGGGGAGGGGGGGGAACGGGGGGGAGGGGGGGGAACGGGGGGGGAGGGGGGGGAACGGGGGGGAGGGGGGGAACGGGGGGGGACGGGGGGGAGGGGGGGGAGGGGGGAACGGGGGAATGGGGGGGAGGGGGGGGAACGGGGGAATGGGGGGGAGGGGGGGGAACGGGGGGGAGGGGGGGGAACGGGGGGGAGGGGGGGGAACGGGGGGGAGGGGGGGGGAACGGGGGGGAGGGGGGGGGAACGGGGGGGAGGGGGGGGAACGGGGGGGGAGGGGGGGAACGGGGGGGGAGGGGGGAACGGGGGGGAGGGGGGGAACGGGGGGGGAGGGGAGGGAACGGGGGGGAGGGGGGGGGAACGGGGGGGGACGGGGGGGGGAGGGGGGGGGAACGGGGGGGGGACGGGGGGGGGACGGGGGGGGGGAACGGGGGGGAAACGGGGGGGGGAGAACGGGGGGGGAAGGGGGGGGGGAGGGGGGGGGGAGGGGGGGGGGAACGGGGAGAGGGGGGGGAACGGGGAGAGGGGGGGGAACGGGGAGGGGGATGGGGGGGAACGGGGGAGGGGGATGGGGGGAACGGGGGAGGGGGATGGGGGGAACGGGGGAGGGGGATGGGGGGAACGGGGGAGGGGGATGGGGGGAACGGGGGAGGGGGAGAAAGGAACGGGGGAAAGGGGGAGAAAGGGGGGAGGAACGGGAGGGGAGGGGGGAGGAACGGGAGGGGAGGGGGGAGGAACGGGAGGGGAGGGGGGAGGAACGGGAGGGGAGGGGGGAGGAACGGGAGGGGAGGGGAGAGGAACGGGAGGGGAGGGGAGAGGAACGGGAGGGGAGGGGAGAGGAACGGGGGAGGGGGGGGAACGGGGGGGGGGGGGAACGGGGAGGGGGGGGAACGGGGGGGGGGGGAACGGGGGAGGGGGGGGGAACGGGGGAGGGGGGGGAACGGGGGAGGGGGGGGAACGGGGGAGGGGGGGGAACGGGGGAGGGGGGGGAACAGGGAACGGGGAGGGGGGGAGGGGGGAACGGGGGAGGGGTGGAGGGGGGAACGGGGGAGGGGTGGAGGGGGGAACGGGGGAGGGGGGGAGGGGGGGAGAAAGGAACGGGGGAAAGGGGGAGGAAGGGGGGAGGAACGGGAGGGGAGGGGGGAGGAAAGGGAGGAGGAACGGGAGGGGAGGGGGGAGGAACGGGAGGGGAGGGGGGAGGAACGGGAGGGGAGGGGGGAGGAACGGGAGGGGAGGGGGGAGGAACGGGGGAGGGGGGAGGAACGGGGGGGGGAGGAACGGGGGAGGGGGGGAGGGGGGGAGCGGGGGAGGGGGGGAGCGGGGGAGGGGGGGAGCGGGGGAGGGGGGGAGCGGGGGAGGGGGGGAGCGGGGGAGGGGGGGAGCGGGGGGGAAGCGGGGGAGGGGGGGAAGCGGGGGAGGGGGGGAGCGGGGGAGGGGGGGAGCGGGGGAGGGGGGGAGCGGGGGAGGGGGGGAGGGGGGGGAGGGGGGAGCGGGGGAGGGGGGGAGCGGGGGAGGGGGGGAGCGGGGGAGGGGGGGAGCGGGGGAGCGGGGAGGGGGGGAGGGGGGGAGCGGGGGAGCGGGGGGAGCGGGGGAGCGGGGGGAGCGGGGGGAGCGGGGGGGGGAACGGGGGGGAACGGGGGGGAGGGGGGGAGGACGGGGGGGAGAACGGGGGGGAGAACGGGGGGGAGAACGGGGAGAACGGGGGGGAGAACGGGGGGGAGAACGGGGGGGACACGGGGGGGGGGACGGGGGGGGGGGACGGGGGGGGACGGGGGGGGACGGGGGGGGGGGACGGGGGGGGACGGGGGGGGGGGGGGACGGGGGGACGGGGGGGGGGGACGGGGGGGGGGGGGACGGGGGGGGGGGGACGAGGGGGGGGACGGGGGGGGGACGGGGTGGGGGGACGGGGTGGGGGGACGGGGGGGGGGACGGGGGGGGGGACGGGGGGGGAACGGGGGGGCGGGGGGGGACGGGGGGGGGGAACGGGGGCGCGGGGGGGACGGGGGGGGGACGGGGGGGGGAACGGGGGGGGAACGGGGGGGAACGGGGGGGAACGGGGGGGCGGGGGGGGAACGGGGGGGGAACGGGGGGGGGAACGGGGGGGGGAACGGGGGGGAACGGGGGAACGGGGGAGGGGGGGAGGGGGGGAGGGGGGGGAACGGGGGAACGGGGGAGGGGGGGAGGGGGGGGAACGGGGGGGAGGGGGGGGAACGGAGGGGGGAGGGGGGGAGGGGGGAACGGAGGGGGGAGGGGGGGAGGGGAGGGGGGGAGGGAGGGGGGACGAGGGGGAGGGGAGGGGGGGACGGAGGGGGGAGGGGAGGGGGGGACGGAGGGGGAGGGGGGGAGGGGGGGAGAGGGGGGAGTGGGGGAGGGGGGGAGAGGGGGAGGGGGGAGGGGGGGAGAGGGGGGAGGGGGGAGGGGGGGAGGGGGGGAGGGGAGGGGGGAGGGGGGGAGGGGAGGGGGAGGGGGGGGGAGGGGGGAGGGGAGGGGGGGGAGGGGGGGGGGAGGGGAGGGGGAGGGGCGGAGGGGGTGGGGGAGGGGGGAGGGGGAGGGGGGGAACGGAGGGGGGGGGGGAACGGAGGGGGAACGGAGGGGGGAACGGAGGGGGGAACGGAGGGG